>NC_136065.1:900233993-900433574 GCF_964261635.1 Lissotriton helveticus | reverse complement strand
AAGCAGAAATGAAAAGCCATTCTTTTTACAAAAAACGGCGCACTGACCTCGTCTAGAGAAAACGTATGATCTGCAAGTTGCAAAGGACTTCTTGCAAGAGATACACGCATTATTATCAACAAACTGCCCAGTACATTTCGCAGAAATGTTAGGTCAAATCTTAAACATGTCTGATACCAAGTGGCATCGCACATGTATTTAAGATGATCTTTTCGGGACTGTTAACACCATTTGAATCAGTCCTCGGCATTTTTCCAAATTTCGTGCACTCTGTGTTCGGCGGTCTGCTCTCATTTTGGGACTCGTAGCAGGAATTCTATTTTTATTTGATTATGAACACATGCTTTAGTTATGTTTTTATGCTTATAGATTTAGTAATATTAGACATAAATCGTGGAGTGGGTGTTGTATAGCGTTTTAGGACCCTAGTGTAATTTTCCCGATTTATGCCTATATAGATATAAAATACCATATCCTTATATAGGCATAGAAAATCATAACCATATTAAGACATAACTCAGGTAGTCCTAATACGGCTTGGCTACTTCCACCAGTTCAGAAAATCTACAACGATTTCTTGGAAAGGCCCACCTTCAGCAGTCAGGGACTTCCCCCTGCATGAATATTAAGTTATCCAAGAAATCATGGTGTTTTCAGAGAATTAAGTCTCTGATGACGTTATTATGTCCAATCTTACGTCAAGCTCGGCACCTTCAAGGTATAAATATGCCCACACTTGTCCAAACAAACACACAGTGGTTTGGAGCAGTTCGACTATCTACTTGCCCGACGCGCCCTGCTGCAGCAAGTGCCGAAGGAAGCCGGACCCTCCAGCTGACGCACTGAGAGACGCTGTACTTTCTCCTGCCGAGAAATCCAGCTCCAGTGTTTCCAGGCTACCTTTGCGGGTTGCTGGGAAATCGAGTCCTAAGAGAGAGATACCAACCTCCTACATTCTAAAACCAAGGTATGGAGCTGATTAGACCCTAAGAGAATTCTTGGAAATAGATTCTTGGCAAATACTACTAAAACTAGGCTACACCCTACTTACTTCTTCCCCCTGTACTAGACCTAGATTAGGTACACCGGGGTAGGCGTATTTTAGAAGCACTAGTTGAGTACTTTTAGTCATTATTTATCACTGTATGTATTTTATGCATTTAAGGTATCTTATGGCTTAGAAACCATATCAAGCTTTTACAGTATTATTTTTATAATACTCTTCGTATTATATGGTCTGTACTTTACAGCCAGTATTACGATTGCAGCAGTTCATTTCTTATACTTGAGAAAGAAGACTGTTCAATAAATACCCTTTTATTGAAAAAGCCTGTCTCTCTATTTCTCTGCACCTCTGGTGAAACGAAGCATGCACGATTGACTGAGTGAAATAAACTATCTATTGTTTCCGCGACTCTGGAGATATATTTCTTATTCTTGGGGAACAAAGTTGTCATGTTTTTAAGCGGTTGTCAGAAACTAATCCCTTCTTGTTTATTCGAGAAAGTTTCTAGTGACCTCTGAGCTAGCTGGGCACACACACAGTTAAGTTTTAGTATATTCGGTAGAGACCTAGTTGACTTCAGTCCTACGTCTAAACTACAGGATACACTATTCCAATGCGCAGAGCCTATTGGGAATATAGGAACTACACTACATATTGAACAAGGGCCACTGTTCCCATCCTTAAAATAGTGTTTAATTTTAATAGATTGGTCCGTTCCTACATTACAAACAATGGTTTTAAAAAAAAAAGAGAAGAGTATTCTTTACAGACAGACCACTCAGCAAAGCCACTTTTTCGTTGCTGTTTCAACAAATTGCTGGTATCATTCTTACATCACTCCAAAGAGTTATACATGCAAATTCTATGTACCGAATTCACTTTTTCAATTTTATTTTGTTATCCTGTCATCTTTAATATTGGACGCAGCTCACTGACCACAATGATATTTCACCTGTACCATTCACCGCACCGCCGTCACTCTACCAGAATCATCATGCCTATTAACAAATACAAAGGAAGGGATGGGATAAACAAGGGGTATAAAAACCTATAGGTATAAATCAACCTTAAAGATAATTGTGGGTTTATCTTTAAGGTTGTTGTATACCTTTTTTTTTTTTTTTTTTTAAATCATCGTTTGTAATGTAGGAACGGACCTATCTAATAAACCAAACACTATTTTAAGGATGAGCATTGTGTATAATAGGACGACGTTACACGTTTAGCGAATATTTGAGGGTCGCGTGGTATCACATTGTAAATGGGTTGTTTTTTGAATTAGAAACTTTATCAGGGGCGCTGGGTGCATCTTTCCTGTTTTAAGATGGCCGCCATGGATATACTCGCAGTGTTGTGACCCCGGAGGCTGACGTGGTGACAGGGCAGGGCTGAGAGTTTTGTAAAACCACACGGCATTGTGAGCTCAGTGTCGGAGCTTAAAACACGCCGGTGGGAGGCGGCACGGGTAAGGAGGCTGTTGACGTTTAGTCAGACAGGTACGTGGTGTGTGAGTGAAAGGCGGATGCGGACAAGAGCAATTGCCGGGAATGTCACGTGTTTGTGTTACCAGATGGAGAGCATATGTAGAACGGTTTTAGGGGCCGGGCACTATACTGAATGACAAGTACAGTGGCTCTTGTTCAATACAAGTTGTGTAACATCCTGAGACACTTACACGAGGACACACTTCATGCTGAGGGTGAGCGGTTCGGAAGACAAAGCAATATAAGCAAATAACTCATGATGTTTTTTTATGCTTTTTTATATTTTCACAGGGCACTAGACATTGGATAGTCTTCCCGAAGACACGTGATCAAAGGACACGGTGTTCATATTGGAGACGGTTGCAGGTGTGCTGTGGCTCCGCATTCGTCAGGTAAAGAATATGTACAGTAATTGTAGTAAACTCTGTGCTTTAATAACATTGGAATTCATTATGCCTTTGAGGAAGGCAGATAGATACTCACAAGTGGCTCTATCTTGTTTCTTGATACCATCACAGGTTTTAGGCTAATCTTACGTGAAGACTAAGTATTTGAACCCCTATTAGCCCTGATGAAGTTGCGAGATGGTGTAGCAACGAAACATTTGGCAACATTGAATTGATTATGGTTTGATGGGAACCATTTTAATTGGGAAGGCTTGCTGCTTCGAATAAAATTGGTTGGCCAGCAAGCCTTACCGGTTTTTAATGGTGAGAATTATGTTCACTGATTCTCACAGGGGTTCAATGGGCACTTATAGCGAATAGTACGCACGGTTGTTTTACTTACTATCACCTTTTCACTACATTTATGTTATGGTTCTTTAAAAGGAAAGCCTACACTTTTCTTTCTTTTGCTCCACACAAAGAGAGAGAGTGGCCGATGATGATAGATAGGTAAGCTGGCAAGTACCAGTCAGCATTCCCTTTGGTGTTTCTACCGTGAGGTACTCTCTCTCTCCCTTCACATTGTTTCATTGGTGGGAGGTGGAACCTAGCCTGGATGGTTGTTTTAAAAGTAGGTATCGATACACTGTGACAAATCAGAGTAGTCTAAGTAATCACACTCAAGGGAATTGAGAAGGTTTTTGAAAACCCATTGCATTGCCATTCCTGTTAGGGTTAGGTGTAATTGAGGTGAGGCCTTTGTTGTTTATAACAACTGTAAAGGCTGTCAAAGAAGCAGAGGGGAGCTTGAGGGAGACAGTAGATTGCTACGTTTGTGGGCATGGGCTGGTGTAGAGTGCTGGTGGCCACCACCATTCTCAGACTATCAGCCTCCAGCACTACTGCACATAACAGCTAGCCTCTTTGTGTGTCTTGCTGTCTCCATGGGATTGTGATGAGACAGCCTGGTGTGTGGTTGTGCCTCAGACCTTATAGTATTCTCAAGTCCTAGTGATGTTGTGATGGGGAGCAGGCTATAGGCATATGGGACTGAGGGGGCATGATTGGTGAACGACTCCTTGAACCAGCCAGATTGTTCTGAAGGTGAGGAGTCAGATCACATGAGTGCTGTTTTTAAGGATGGGGTACCTGCTGCCTGAAAGTGGTGTCTTTGTACCCAGCATACTGACTGCTGTAAATATTAGCCAGCTATTTCTTGGCTAGCACACACCTCAGTCTTGTGCTTCGCACAACCAGAACAAGTATTAGCAAATCCAATGGTTGTGCATAGGAAAGGTATTGCCTTTGTCAATATTTGTTAGCTATGTTGTACAGCAGCACGCCTGTTGTGCAACGTCGCTGAAAGTAACAAAATAAAATAAATCCTACGATGTGGCCATCTCGTAAGCAACGACTATAAGTTTAAAGTGCGTGTTTGCGGCTCCACTTACAGGTTTTCAAAACACATAAATAAAATGCATTGTCATTTACAATGCCAATAACTCAAACTCTCGCAAATGCGAGACCCATTTAATTGCAAATGCTTCTTTGAAGTCTTTCCTGGCTTTCCTAAGGTTGCTTGGGACACATCTGACTGCCCTCCAGAGTTGTTTTTTTTTTCTTTTTAATTTCTTAATAGGAGCATTTCCTTCCCAGGCGTGTTGATATGTCATTGCTACTGATCCTCTTTGTTTTGATGTTTTACTGTTTTGGCATGGCGTCCATAGAATTGGTTGTTGGAGTCTCCCTAATTACTTGAGAGGCTTTGCCCATCCTTCTCCGATACCTTTAGTATTTTCTTGGTATCATAAGAGAGGTCTGCTTGTGGTCAATTGTGTAAATTGAGATTACTTAATCGGTGGAGATCTCATGCTCTCTGGCTCCAACTGACAGTTCCATCTCCTGGTGGAGATGATCACTGTTAGACCTATCACCTCAACAGGATTAAAGTACTTGCAGCTTTAAAGGGAGACTAATCAGGGTATAATCGATCAGATACTCTCCTGTCTCTGAATGATATTAATGCAGGCAGTTTGTCTGGGGAGAAGTGGCCATTTAATACATGGAGACCCAGAAGCTCTAGGGTTTCAAGCAGTGACTGCCCTATTTTGCCCCTTTTCTTTGGGTGCACTCTTTCCTGGCGTGGTATATTCCAAAATAATATTTGTGCTGCCAATATATCATTTAGATCTGATGAGCCCATAATCCACATACTGAAATCTCCATAGACTATAAATTCAAACCTTCCTCTCCCGTTTTGTAGTTTCATGATTCTGTCTACCAGCCTTTCGGATAACTCGTTTCTCTCCTTTTTATTTAGATGAATGTAGACATTCACTATGGTGATTAAGGAAGGACATTCTGGCAACCCCAAGACCTTCATAGGTGCATCCAAACTCTTTGCCTTCCATTTAAAAGGCAACCAAAACATAGAATGTGAAGCCCCTTGCAGTGCCCATGTTTGAGGGCCTTAGTCGCAGGATGTAAATGTAAATGTAAATGTATTGTATTTATATAGCGCACTTCTACCGGAGGCCTCGTAGCGCTGTATTCATACCGCTGTGGAACCCATCCTGGCTTTCCTGTGAAATGTCCACTCCTGGGCACTCCCAAGGTGAAGCCAGGCATCCAAGCGCTGTTGGGGCCGTTGAGGAGATTAAGCAAGCTATTGCCCAGAGTCACCGAGTGGGACTCATGATTAGACTAGGCACCGAGGCGAGAAGTATCAGGTCCGGGGAAATTGAGTCCAAGAGCCGCCGAGGCGGGAATTGAACCCTTGTCCCAGGCCAGACCTCTGCATCAGGGTCTGCCACTCTAACCATTGAGCCATGCTTCTCCACAAAGTAATTTATAAAGCCTTCCATTGGCACTAAATGAGGCGCCTGTGTTTCCTGTTGTAGCACATCTTTAAAGTTCACAGATACTTTAGTGTCTTCACATTGCCCATTTTGCCAGCCGGAGCGTTAATATTACAGGAGCGCACTTGAAAAGTTTTACCACTTGCGGAATTTTACCTTGTCATTTTAGTATGATTCATTGTGGTTTTCAGATCATGTTTAGACCTCCTAATGGCATGCCACATTCTCTTTCAGCACCATCTGAAGAGCTGGGTTTTGGTGCATTCACTCTAGCCATGTTATTGTCAAATCTTGGAGATTTACTTAGAGCATTCATTAGGACAGAGTATAGTTATTTTGACCGGCCCGGTGGTTTGACATCTGCCCTGGAAGCTACAAGTGGGTGTGGATAACCTGCGTTCTTTTCAGCCATGATTGAAATTCCCCATTTTTAGGAAGAGCCTGAGCCAGCGCTCAAGCGCTGCTCTGTGAATATCTGTGGTAGTACCGTATGGAGAGAAGCCCCGCCCACTCCCCCACCCTTATTTTTCATTGGCTTTTGTGTTTGTCCTTTGTAAATGCTGTCTTCTGATTCATTATGAGGCTTGTTAGTCCCTCCTTAGTACAGCCATGTCATCATTTGTATCCTCCCATGGCTACTGGCCCCTTTACTTGGTTGTTACACAGTAGGTGTTCTATTTTGTTTGAGTTTCTCCTACGTTACGCACAACAATGTGCTTTGCTTACATTCAGCTGACCACGCCCGCTTTCACTTTCGCAGCAGCAAGGACAATGGCGGCCGTTAGTTTCAAATGCCATAGGTTGCGCATTTTTTGCATTGGCTTTTCTAGTAATTTCCTGTCGTCTTTTACTTTCCTCCTGCTCACTTTTGCCCTTGTTCACTTTGCTCCCACCACCCTCCCGTTTTCTACATCCCCTTTGCTCCTGCCCCCTCCCCCATTGTCCTTGTTGTCTTTTTTCCACCCCCTTATATTGTCTGCATCCCCTTTGCTCCCGCCCCTCCCCCATTGTCCATGTTATCTATTTTCCCGCCCCCTCTCGTTGTCCGCAATCCCTTTGCCCCCCTCCTGTTGTCCACATTCCCTTTGCTCCCCCCCTTGTCCATGTTTCTTTCTTTCCGTCCCCTCCCATTCTCAGTACTAATTCCTCTATTCCTGCCCCTCCCCTGATGTCTGTGGAGCTGGGCTGTGGATGAGGTCGGGCGAATGAAGATAGGGTGCAAAGTGGATAGTAGATTTGGCAGCTATGACTGAGGGAGAAGGGGCAGGTTTTAGAGTAGCAAGGATGTGAGTCCGGATACACAGCTGTAAACAGAGACACAATCAAGAGGGTAATTAGCAATGCAGTTAACCCGGTGATATGAAATGCGCACATTTGCAAAGCTTTGTGCAATGCTCTCTCAGCATGTCCACCCCCAGAGTCAGCAATATTGCTTTACCCTTCATGACCCGATTGGCAGGGCAGGGGGTGTGGGGCGAGGGAGAGAATGAGTTTTACTCTCTACAAGTAGTTCAATAGTAATACAGCATATTGTTTTATTAACTGTTCAAATAGCCTGTTTTACGATGCCTATGCGCCCTCACCAGGGAATCGCTAACTACCACTCAAAAGCCTGAGTCTTTCCTTGGCATTATCATCCCCCGTCTCCTCCTGCTCTCTTATTGTAGATGTGTCTCCTATAGAGACATTTGTTTATTAAGTGTAGCAGGAATGCTTGTGACTGCGGGGGACCGGTAGACATATTAAGGGGCAGATTTACAAGCCTCTTGTGCCACGTTTACGCCGCCTTGCGTCACATAACAGCGGCGTAAACGTGGCTCATCCCTGTGAGGCATTTACAACGTGACGCATCTAGGGAGATGCGTCACGTTATAAAGCCCAGCGCCACAATGGGGGCGTTCCCATGCAGGGTGGGCGTTCCGGCGCCTGTGTGCCTCGCAAAAGTGCCTGCGTGAAATCTACAAGATTTCATGCAGGCCCTTCTGCGACGCTGCTACGTCAATTCCTTACGCCTGCTTGAAGCAGGCGTAAGAACTGATGCAGCATGTTAAGTATTGGGCGGCCCTGAGCATTGCTGGAGTTGTGTCGTGCTTGCGACGCGACTCCAGCAATGCGCCGCCCGTACACCACATGATGCGTCACGCATCTGCCCTTCCTTGCACCATGGTGCGCCGCATTGTAAATGCGGCGCATATGTGGTGGCGCAAGGAGGGAATTGCATGACACATCGGTTCTGGCGCATCCCTGCTGATTTGCAGAGATGCGCCAGAAGACGTAAATATGCCCCTTAGTCTTTCAGATAGGACTTGAATGAGTGGGCTGCTCCTGAGTTACAGCAGGCTGTTATTAAGTCTTAATCCTTGTTAGACTGTTCCAGAGTCTTAGTCAGAGCTCACAGTCCATCTGTTACGTGCTTGCTATATCTAGTGGATTGTGGTCATTGTAGTTAGTAATGTGTTACACTTTACCTTACATTTTGATCCCGCATAAAGCACTATGAGGCACCCTAGTGGAATGAGGGCAGCTATTCAAATGTGAAATACTATACAGAATAAGCATGTTGATTGTGATGCTTTGAGCGATCCATGAAATACACATCTTAATAAGCACGCCTAGATTCCTTGTTAATGTTGTGAACCAGCCTTAACCCCCCCCACGTGCACAGTGTACATCATTACAATTAAGTTGTAACTTATGACGTTCATTCAATCTTATTTGATTGACTTGACCTTCCATCGCCTCTGTGGCTCCACGTGCTGCTTCATATGACTTCACTACAACTTTACTATTCTGAATGAGCAGTATATAAACATGGATGTATGGGGCAATGTTTTTATGAGCTTCGCTCCTGATTTGCAATAGCGAAGGAATGCTGCGGCAGGGCAGCAGTCACCTGACTGGGTAGCCAGTGGGCTTCTGTCTGATTACTCACATCAGGGAGTTTGCAATTGTGTAAGTGCAGTCTGCATTTACACTGTCTCTGGCAGTTAATAGTCCTAGTGGACACACCCTTCCTTGAGCTAAGGTTTGGAAAGCTCATCAGCCTAGGGTTGCTTTCCTGCGCCCGGTGTGTGTTTTTCATTCCTCAAAGGGGTATGTCTTGAAAAACTTTTTATATAACCTGTAACTTTTATTTTTTCCACAGTATAAGGAGAAATCTGTGGGTTTTCCATTTGGTTTGCAAGTAAACTCCTTTGAATGAAGAAGTCGCTGATATCTTAAATCAAGATTGCAGATGTCCTTGTTTGGCATTGCACACCAAAAGAAACGTAGCCGAGAGGATTAAACACAGGACTATTGAATTGGAAACTTCTCTGCAGTGCCACACATTCTTGTTTTCTCTGCTGTGATTTTCCCCTTATGAATTTAAAGTGCTTGCTTAGCCCTTTTAATTTTCTCCAGATTATAAACTAGTTGTTTTATGCCTTTTTTTGTAACCATTTTTAAAGGTTAATATGACTGCTGCAAAGAATGTGTACCACACAGATCACAGCAGTGTATTTTATGTGTATAGCTCTATGGGTTTGTGCTTTTGTCACAGAGATCATTTTGTTACTGTGCAGTTCACAATCTACAATAGTAATCTAGCACAGTGTGCTAAGAACTGCCATTACGTTGCTGCAGGCAAACACACTCATGCATGCAGTCATCTATTCAAACACTTGGGGCAGGAATACCAAACATGCTGACGGGTCTTACTTTTATAGTATTACTGACTTTCTCACAAATTTCTAGATAAAGCCAGGACTTAGCGCTGCATGGCAAAACACTTAGGGGCATATTCTCAAGGACATATTGCCGAGTTAGCAGCACTTTATCGCAACCAAAGTCGCAAAAAAGATATCGCTCCATTCACAAGCTGGTGCTAACAGCCCATATCACCAGTTTACCTGTGATAGCAGCCGCAAAAAACATCGCCACAGATGACCCCGGCAACTAATGCTAATGAGATGCAGTGTAGGCGTTCCCGTGCAAAAAGCCACGACAACACAACGTCACAACATTCTCAACGACGAGCCAGATCTGCAATAAGATCACAAAACACGTGATAAGGCGGGTTAGCAGAAGGAATTTAACACCTGCTCTGACCTGGTGTAAAGTCGGACGACAACCTGCACCAGAAAAGGGAGCCCAGGCCAGAGCCACACCTGATGAGCAACAGATGCCATGGAGCTACTGATCATGCAGCTCGGACACCCACGAGGGCCACAACACCCACTGCCACCACCCCCAGGACCCTCCTTCCCCCCGGCCCTACCCCAGGCACCCCCCCCCCGGACAAAGATATTGCACATCAACTTCACAAAATCATGCAAAAAATCATACGCCTGATGTCGCACAATTATAACAACTAACATTCATGGGTGGTCAAAAAAAAGAGAATCATTCATTCACCATTGAAAGAAATGCAAGCAGTAGTCAGACTATCATTAGGTATGAAATCTCCTTTGTCTCAATACACAAGGCGGAAGGACATATGAACCTCTGACCTTGGACCTGAATGCGGCTGCCAGCCCCTGAGTGAAATACCATACCAGACTTTGACGACTCCCACACCACGAACTGCGCGAATGAAAGACCAAAATGTCTACACCCCACACACACTTGTCCGTGCTTGGGGTACACCTGCATGGGATGCCCTTGACACATAAGTAAAAAACAACTCATACGTTCAGACGTTGCAGACACATTCAACTCACCGCACTGAGGAGTGCCGGTGCTACAAGACTAACAAGCGTAATCGCAGGCCATTCCGGGCACATGAACAACCCCTGTTACGTGGAACTGTACTGTGCAGGAATGCTGCATCTGTTGGGAGCTCTTCCAATGGCAGTGCTGCGGATCAGTTACCGTCTGAGTTTCTGTCTTGCGTATGTCACATGCGTTCAGCCCTGGATCCACTGTCGATCATGCACATTCGAGTGGCCCATGGAGGTCTGCCTATCCAACACAATGGTAGCTGAACTGGATCATGACTTGTGTGTGCGCCATCTGTTGTCCCACGAACAGGAGTGTAATCGGGATACCCGGACATTTGATGCCTTGATATGTGGTGTATGTGCTGGCAGTAGTGGATGGGGGACTGCACAAGTCATCGTGTGCAGTGACCACATCGAGGCGCTCCCCTATTGGACTGTGTTCCGGATTCGTGAAACGAAATGGATGGAGCACATCTGTCTGGACCAGTTAATGGATTGGCACTCCCTCGTGTTCGTTGAACACGAGAACGACTTACTTCTGGAACTGATTGCCCATGAAGTTGCGCTCGCATTCATGGACGAATAACTACGTTCCTGCAGCCACAACTGATTGTCACCTAGAGCACAGGCCCCAGCACCTTGATGCATCTTGGAGGAATGGGCTCATATCCCACCACAACAGTGGACATGTCTGCATTCGCCCTGACTCAGAATGCATGTGCGTGCACCTGCACGTGTTGTTACATACCTGTGCAAGGTGATGCAGTCCCATGGGCAGAGCTGCACAGCGTCGTTTGGCAATGTTCCAAAATCTGACATACTGCTGGAGGGAGACTATACACATGGCAATGTGGTATGACATGTGACCTTGTTGGACCCTTTCACCTGCTCACTTTCAGCAGAGCACACAGTCAGTGCAGTCCATGGTACACCACTATGCAGACCCCATGGGCTGTCAGTAGTGTCCCCTGACACTGGGCAAAGAGCAGACGCCAAATTTCACATGATTCATTCAGCAAGGCAAGGTGGGTTGAGAGCATTGCCATCCATAATGATTTGTGTTCATTTTTGCCTCCCCAGTTCTTGCACCTCGACATGTTCCTATGCTGCCTGTAAGTGTCTTAAGCATTTGTCCGCATGTTGTGGCCCTTGCCCTGCCTGTAAGGACACGCACATGCTAATAAAATCTAGGCAACTTCACCAGTGTTCAACTGTGATGAGTGTTGATTATTATTTCAAATCGTGTGCCTCAAAGAGCATTGTCCGAACACAGGGAGGGACTAACTGCCACATGTGTATTGGGGGTGAGTCACTATTGACAGCTCCACCTCTGTGAGCCAGACATTGTGGTTGGGATAGTTGCTGGTAGACCTGTGCTCTTATGTGTCTCCAGCAATGTGAGTATGGTGTCCAACTGCTTGCCTTGTGGATCAATGTGATCCATCAAAACAGACTGTGTCCACACAGATGTGTGTGAGTCTGTCATGCAAAGGGATGTGCTGTTGCCACATGTGATGGGGGACACTACTTCAGGCCTGCTACCGATTGTGACATTTCTTCACACAGCCCTATTTAATACATGGACGTGGGGCTACAGTAGGGGGTTGCGAGATTGTTGTTCATGTGCAATGAGGCCACAGCTAGTTCACACCTTCACAGTCATCTAATTGGCCATGTGGGTCAGGGTCAAACATGCGCATTGATGTCATTTACCAGGGTGTACCTTTTGGTGCAATCAATGTCCCTACATACATCCATACTTTAATACTTGAGTGAACACAGACATGACACATCTGTGTGATTTGGAATGTTTTATTCACATTCTGTGGAGTGTCAAAGCGGGAGCAGCACATAGCCATGCCAAGCCCACATTACATGGTTGCCCAGTGGTGGGCCAATCAGAGTCCTTGGGGGAATGAAAAGTTAATCGGAAGAGGAAGAGTTCAATCCACAGCCGGATTGATATGTCATTGGTAACCAGAACAGATATGGCTGTCCACGTCGGGGTCCAGGTGAGTGTTTCGGGGGACTGTGGGATGTGTTGTTCCAGGGCATGATGCATAGGGCTGAACCAGGCAGGGTCAGGCCATATGGCGGGGATGGATGCTACTACCTCCTTCCTCACACAGTCATTACCATCCACATATTACTCCTCTGATATGTCTTCTGTGTCCGGTGTGTCAGGTGTGTGTGGTGGTGTTACAGCTGCATCACTGTGTGCCACTGACACACCAGGGGGTGAAGGTGGTAGGGCTGCATCACTGTGTGCCAATGACACATCAAGGGTCGGAGATGTGTGTGTTGAAGTTATCTGGGACAGGCTCTGTGGCAGCAATGGCAAAATAAGGATCTGCAGGGCATGGAAGATCCCAGCTGCATCTCGCTGGTGTTCAGCCGTGGCAGTCATACTTCTAGCCTGCGTCAGCTCCATGGTCTCCATTGTCCTACGCATCTGTGCCAATTCTGTGCTGGCATCGCTGGAGCCTGTCTGACCAGACAGTTCTTGTATCCGAGTAATGGCCCCAGCATGGTCAGCCAAGGATTGTTGTAGTGCATGGAGCGGACAACGGGTGTCCATTAGGGACTGTAAATGGCCCCTGATGGGACTCAGACACCCATGTATGGCATCTAGTTTGGCTGCCATGAGGTCAAACCCCACATGCAGCTGATCAACCATCTTCCCCTGGCACCGTAACACACGGCCTTGGAATGCCATGTGTTTGTCGTGGGGGTCCTGAGAGACAGCCATGTTGGTGTGTGCTTCCTGCTGTGTGGTCTGTGCAGGGGGTGGGGTCACCTCGATGCAGCTGTGCTGCCCTGCTCCTGGAGGTGGTTAGCGGAGGCTCTCTACGATACGTAGGAGGGTGTCACTGCAGATGACCAGGGGGTCCCCTTTGTCATCACTGAAGATATGCCTGGTCTGCTCTGCAGGTGGTGTTGATTGCAATGTAAAGGGGAGATGCAGATTAACAGTGTGTCCCATGTATGTTGACGCATTGTACATGTTTCCAGACAGGCAGCATGACAATGTACAATGTGACTGTTTTGGACCAGCTGGCTACTTGATGGGAGACAGTGGACATTTCGACAACATGACGGATATACGGTTGTACTCGTACATTATCATCTCACAGCTTCATGCAATGCCTGATGTGATTGGCAAGTTTCTACGCACAAGCGACACCAGTTGTGTCCTCTTGTGATGTATTCCTATAGGTTCTGTATCGATCCCCCTATTCCTGACCCTGTTCTGGGTAACAAGTTAACTAGCAGCCATCCCATGATGCAGAAACCGTTATCTGATTAAGCCACACTACGGCACAGGAACGTGTTATCTGATTAGGTCATAACGCTTGCCATCTAATTAGACAAGCGATATTCCTCCAGCCCCTGATAAGGCATACGGAGTTCTCAAAACAAATCAAACCTATGACAACCTGGGAAAAACCCTGCGGCCATTGTTTTGATTTCACCGAGAACTTCAGCAAAAGAATGTGCTAACGACCAGCTCGTATAACATCCTTATTGACGTATCTATGTCCATCCTTACGTCAATCTCGGCACCTTACAGGTATAAATATTACCGGTATTGCCTTAAGCAAACACACGCGGTGGTGACGAGATCGGAGCAGCCAGACTTGCCGAAGCCCAGAGCAGAGCAGACCCCTCTGGCGCAGCCCCGCCTTCCTGACGCGCTGAGAACGAGACGCTGCTTTCTCCTGCCGAGAAATCCAGCTCCGGCGCTTCCGGGTAGCCCTCGCAGGCAGCCTGGAATATCGAGACCAGAGACGAGAGATACCATCCCTCATTCATCCTAGATTCCAGGTACAGAACTGAATAACCCCTCGCAGAGAATTCTTGAGTCAGTCACTTAGCAAAACAAACTTAACTTAAACTGCTACTTTCTATTCCCGCCCACGTATTAGGCTTAGGTCAGGTACACTGGGGTAGGCGTAGTTAGAAACACCAGTTGAGTACGATTAGTCAAAGGTATATGTGTATGTATCTATTTTATCCATTTTAAACCTTCATATGGCTTAGAAACCATATAAATGTTTTTACAGTATTATTTTATACTTCTGCTTTTATTGTATGCACTTTACTTAACCATAAGTATTGCGATAATATCGATCCATTTCTCTTGTATGAGAAAAGAGACTGATCAATAAATACCATCTTTTATTGAACACGCCCGTCTCTTCCCTTTCTCTACAATCTGGTGAGACTAAGAATGCACGTACTGACTGAGTAAAATAAGTTGTCTTTTGTTTTCACACGACTCTAGAGATACACTCTTGATTAGGGGAGAGCAAAGTTGTCATGTTCTATGGTTGTCAGAAACTAAATCCCTTCTTGTCTATCCAGGGAGGTTCAACTCCTCCTTGCCTATTCGATAAAGTTTCTAGTGAACTCTGAGCTAGCTGGCAAACCCAAAACTTTAAGTCTAATATCGACAATAGAAGACCTAGTTAACGTCTGGTCTAGGCCTATACTATTGAAGGTATTATTCCAATGCGCAGAGCCTATTGGGATAATAGGAACTACACTACATGGCGCCCAAAACGTTTGGAAAGGCGATAAAACTAACGCAAGACATTAGAGTAACTCAGTCGTGCTTTTTCACTCAGACCCCTTTTTTCCCATAATACTCCAAAGACGTCTGGAGTGGGTGAAAGGTCATATCCGCCAAACCTCGCAGGAGGAAACTCCTATGTATGGTTCTTGGTATAGTCAACGTTGAAGGATACACTGTTCCAAAAATATTGTGCATCTAATCTTTGTTTCCATAAGAAACCTGATCTGCAAACAAACGAAATAACCTTCTGGACAGTACAATGTCAGACAGTGAAGGAGAAAGAGAGGCAGCTAGAATAGCAGCTGAACTCGTAGCAGCTGATAATGCACTGCAAGAAGCAGACCCGGGTATAATAATCATCCCGGTCAACATAAGAAAATCTATAACTTTAAAACTTATAGAAAATGGACTGACACCTAGAGGTGGCACAGTCATATTCGTAATAGAGGCACACGAATATCGGCAGACAGAGGTGTTCTATTCATGGATACACTTTCCAGCAGCGAACGCTGTAACAAAGGTCTTCCACTATTACAAAACAGAGGAACCTCCTAATGAGTACACTCCTTTCGAGGAGGTGGAAGTACCACTTAAATTTCAAGAGCACCTGCTCTTGTTTAATGGCGCCCTAAAACATAATAATCACATCACCAGGCTCGGTCCGTTAGGTAGACCAGGAGCAACGTGGCCGGTCCTAGCCGGATACACACCACATCCAGACATCGATGGGATGTCTGCAGCAAATCTTTTAATACAACTAAAACAATTAATAAAATTACATAGACAATTAGTCCAATACGTAATGCGGACTTCAACAATCCAACCAGCAATTAAAATTCCACAGCTGACCCCTCATCAGGGGAACACAAATAAAATTACACCACAGAACATACAGTCCTGCCTAGGTAAAGTACCAGCTAAACGGGAACAAATACCATTCTGGTTAGCACAAAAAATCACCCAAATAGAGGCGGTGTTTCCAGACACCACCCCGTTAGAAAAACACAGGATTCTGACTATCTGTCTTCCAATGGGAATCGCACCACACGTGGAGGACTGTGACACTTGGGGTACAGTCTTTGCTTCCATTTACACAAAAACGCATGGCGTTCCATCCATCTCGGTAATACCAGATGTGCTAAAACAAATTCAAGATGAGTACGGTCCAGAACACGCTTTAACTCTTGGTATGAAATTACTAAAAGACTTCAAGCAGGTCTCTGCAATACTATTAGCCAACATAAAGGGAGAAGCAGCAAACGTGGCGATCTGCCAGAGGTTAAAAGAAATAGATATAGCAGAACAACCAGCTGAAATTGCCAGAATTATAGAAAAATCCTATGAGGAACTAGGTAGAGATAGATTAGGTGGAATACCAGTAAAACCACAACTGATTGAAAGTCCTGAAAAAGTATTTTTTAATAATAATTTAACATCACAAAAAAAGAGCTGGGATGGAAACAAACAATCCAATCCTAAAGAAAAGAAATTCCAGTTCAGAGGAAGGTGTCCTCGGCGGAGAGAAAGATCTCCAAACCAAGGACGCAGGTCTCCCCAAAGGGAGCCCTCTGGGAAAAGATATAACCTTAGAAATAGGGATAATATAAAGAAGCCTGATAGATATCAAGAAATTGATACACGTCCCTCTCAATCTTTTCAGACTTCCTCGCAGAAATCGGAAAGAAGAGGACGATCAGAACAAAGAGAAGAGCACGTCAAGTCCAAAGACAAGGAACCTGCTGATCTAAAAAAGAAATTACAATTTCCAAAAAAGAAGGTAGCCAGTATTAAAGTAGTTAACAATGCCGAGAATACTGAGGACACAACTGAAAAACGGAGAATGGGCTCAGACAATGCTAGACAGCGCAGCAGAAGTGAGCATAGCTCGCAAAGTGCTTATGAATCATCTGGAGACAGTGGACACGAATGAATACCTTCAAGTGGAAACTGCAGACACCAGAGTTAGCAAACCTCACAAAATATATGAAATAACTTTACGTATAGAAGGGGATAAGACTAGAAAAATAAGGGGACTATTTTGGGATAATCTCTCCAAGCGCTATGACATCCTTCTAGCTGAAAAAGACTGGCCACCAGAGTTTGTCAGGGACTGCCCTCATGGCGAAGAAATAATCATGCCTGCCTTCTCAAATCATATCCCAATTCATAAAAAATACACACTTGCTAGAAAGTGGGCAGTAGCTCAAGCTCCTGCTTTATATAAAAATCATGTAGGATGGGATGAGGACTCTCCTCCACACAAAATCCAGTTAAAATCACAACCTACTGCACAAAGACAGTACCCAATTAAGCAAGAAGCTAAAAAACAGGTAAAAGAAATCCTAGATCAACTAGAATACCAGGGGGTGATTGAAACTTGCACCTCACAAATGAACAACCCTTTGTTTCCGGTCTCCAAACCAGACAATTGATATCGTCTAGTTTTGGATTACAGACACCTTAACTCATGTTGCAAAACTTTTGCAGTGCAAAACTCGCATAGTGCTGCACTAATGAATAACATAGTGCGCAAAAAATACAAAACAACATTAGACATCTCTAATGGATTCTTTTGTCAAAACATAGCACCAGAGAGCAGATATTTATCCGCGATCTCAATAAATGGCACTCAAAAACAATTCTGTCGGTTAGCCCAGGGGTACAAGAACAGCCCAGGAGTATTCTCAGCGAGAGTAACAGAATTACTACAAACATATGATGACGAAGCATTATCTTATGTCGACGACATTTACTTAACAGATGATGACTTGGATACTCACTTGAAGAGAGTGAACACCATAATACTTGGGTTCGCAGCAGAGGGTTACAAATTCAACTTTAAAAAATCTAGAATTGCCCATCTAACAGTCCTGTTCTTAGGATATGAATTATCAAGTGAAGGCAAAAGCCTGGCTGACAATTTCCTAGAGAAATGTGCCGTACTCCAAGCACCTAGAACACTAAAAAACCTACAGTCAATTCTAGGCTTCCTAAATTTCGGAAGAACATATATTGCAAATTACGCAGAAAGGGTCAAACCCCTTTATGATCTAATAAAACCAGATTTTAAAAAAACCAATTGGACTCAAATACACATAGAAATTCTGAGATCCTTACAAACAGACATGTTAATTAAAACAAAATTAGAAACACGTGATAACACACGCAATCTTGTGATTCGAGTCATCCCAGGAAGATGCGGATTCACATACCTGACCTCTAATGAGGGAGAAAAGGTACCAATTGCATTCAAATCACACTTGTACACTAAAGCTGAAATGAAATTTAGCCCAACGGAAAAAATTCTAGCTGCAACACAGACAGCTATAGCAAAAGAACGAGCCCTGGCACAAGGTAAACGAATAATAATCGTGACACCGATACCAGCCCTAGAGGCGGTAACAAAGGCAAGCATTCCGAATGCTAAAGCACTACATCCGAGGTGGATACAGTGGGCTAATTCTCTTGCTGCAGCGGACGTGGCGTACGAATTTGATCCTAACTTAAAAACACAAGAATTTCTCCAGTATGAATTCGAATGTCCTCCGCCGACCGAAATTCTGCCTCTAGAACATTACGGCTGTATAATATATACAGACGGATCAGCACAACCCGCAGTAGGGGGTAAACAAGCTTACAGTGCTGCGTGCGCGATTGTTAAAGGTCGCTGGCACGAAGGGAAATTTAAACCAGCTATCACTAAAACACAATCTCTAGGAGATTGTACAGCTCAGCGAGCTGAACTACTGGCGTTCAAGATGGCGCTTGAAAATACCGATCGAGAATTCCCCACACTCATAGTGTGCGATTCGTATTATTGCGTTCAGTCTTACAATGAATACTTGCAAATCTGGCTTCAGAATGGTTTTAAGGATGCAAAAGGAGGCACAATCAAGCATAAAATGCTCTGGGAACAAGTAGTTCTATTACAAAAAGAACTACCAAAGACTCACGTGATACATACGCTGAGTCATCAACGTGATGGCGTTCACGTTGCAGGGAATTCATTGGCTGATGAGGCCGCGAAGGCAGCTGTGCAAACGGCTTCCGTAGCTGCCATCACACGGTCAAAAACAAAAATAGACAGCAAAATATTACAGGCTGTCAGCGCTACAGAAAAGGATTCGTTAGAAACACTCCCGAAAGTCTTTCCAGTAAAATACTCATACATAACTGATGCAAACAATGTTCCTTTTGCCCGAATCCCTGGAGTGGGGGATAGGGTAATTCCAAACATGGAACATAGGTTAGGACTGATAATAGCGGCACACGAAGGCCTTGCTTCTGTACATGCTGGTGTCTCAGCCACAGTATCATTATTAAAACAGAGATACTGGTGGCCACAAATGAGAAGACAAACAAGGAACTATGTTTTAGAATGTGAAATATGTCAAAGAATGAAAGTATCAACGGTGAGACGACCAGCACAGACGCCCCTTCTAATCTCAGATAAACCATTAGCCTGTGTTTATCTGGACCACTGTGGTCCCTTACAAAGGGATGGTAACTATAAATATATCCTGGTCGCAGTGGACTCATGCACGAGATTCATATGGATGTGGCCCCAGCGATCGGCTGACGGCAGAACTGTTATAAAAGATTTGCGAGTCTTTATCGGCACATACGCAATCGGCATGCTGCATTCTGACCAGGGTCCTGCTTTTAGCTCTCGAGCTTATAAGGAGGTAATGACCAGCATGGGCATTGCATTGCGGTATTCTTGTCCATTTCACCCTGAGGGGAACGGAACTGTTGAAAGAAAAAACCGTGACATAAAGCAATCTATAACAGCAAAGGTATTAGGTTTGGGAGCTGGGTGGGTCAAACATCTAATAAGTGTCCAACGTAGTCTAAATAACCTGCCAAGAAATTCTCTGAAGGGATTCATTCCGTACGAATTATTGTTTGGAACTAGGATGTTAGTCTTAGATCTTGACAGTCAGACTTCAGCGGTGAAGGAAAAAAGCTTTGATATCAAAGATCGTTTGGCTATTTTACAGGACTTAAACAAAACAAGAAAAGACCTGAGCAACATAAAGTTGAAACAGCAGCCAACAACCACTGAAGAACCACCACCTGTCCCAGCAAGACCTGTCTGGATTCCAAAAGTCGGGGATCTAGTCAGAGAAAAGATCGCGGTAAAGAAGGAATTTGGGCCTTCTTACAGAAAAGCAGTTCCTGTCTTGTCTATCAACGGGACAAGATCAGTTGTACTACCGCCGCTTGCTGGTAAAAAGGAGAACCGAGTTGTATCCATCGACCTGGTAAAACCACAATCATGTGGCCGATAACAAATAGTAGGCCAAGTGGACTCCCGATAAGTAGTAGAACACCAAGGTTTGCTACCAATACAGAGGTCCTAACTAAGAGGCTAATCACATTCGAAACGCCTACAGAAGAACAACAAGGACTGTGCAACAATGCAATGGAACTTAAACCTCTGAAAACCCAAATAAAAACATTTAGTAAAGACACACCAATCTACAATGAAGTAACAAACGAATATGCAGGAAACAGTAATCGTGAAGCAATTGGAACAATTGACAGAACTGCATCCGGCTACTTCATAAACTTAGATGATTCCTCTGAAGACCTCAGTGAATCAAAAACACTGCCATCAACAAAAACCTTTAAAGATAAAGCTAAAGAACTTTTGAAACAACTGAAAGAAACATATCTGATTTCTCCATGGATTGAATTTTGGGTGGGCTTTGGTGCATTTATCCTCATACTTTGGCTCATCATGGTACTAACTTTGGGACGCTTCATTGAGGGAAAATATGCTAAAATGGACACAGCAAGTCAGAAAATCAACTTGATCCTCAAGCCACACACATCTTCACACGTCGAGAAAAGAGAACTTTCTTCAGTCAACTTCACAGCCAATCCTATACCGGGTGGGGTAGCATGGGGCAACAATAATGACTACGAAATTTATGGTCCAGTTGAGATCCTGAAATATCCACACCAAATCAAGATCTCGTTGAGTGACTTTGTAAAACCAAGCTCGTTTGCTGATGATTGGGACTTTGAAAGCGTTAATAATATGATGTCTGACTTAGTGATGTCTGCTAAATTTACCAAACATGATTATTTGCAGGGTTCGACTAATTATGATAGTATGTACTGTTACAACCACTATGGTAACCATTTTCTACATAAATCGGCACAACCTAGAAATGTTTTAAATTATAATCAATGGGAACATTGTGCAACCCCTCCAAAAGGAAGCTCAAGAACCTTTTATAACAAATATTCATACTTTTCAGGGTTCAACACAAGTAATGCTGAAACATTTTATTTCAAATTGTCAAATAAGACCATGCTAACGAACACAAAATTGATATATTCAGACTCATTTTTTGAACAAATGAATACTTTTGGTTTTGATTATTGGGACAAAAATGTTGAAGTAAAAAGTGTTTGGGGTACAAAAGAATGGCAAGTACAAGGTATAGAATCATTGTTTAGAGCCTGCATGATCCCAGAACAAATTATATTTTTAAATGACACTGTTCAACAAACTACCTGTCTTGGCCTAGCCAAAATCAAAGACTTAAATAAACCGTCTATTCCAAAGCCAACAATGAACAGCAATAGCTCTACAGATGAAGAGATAGACGTAAACTATGTATTAAACAAAAACAGAACACATCCTGATTGGAAACAGTGGTTGATCTGGCCCACAGATACTAATAACTGTCAAGATAGATTCCTGAACAAAACACAGGGGTTCAAACTGACCAGGCCAGACCCTAGATATTCCCAAAGACAACACCCAGGGATAATAACCACCTACAGTGTGGGCAAATTATGCCTTCAATGGCTACAAACTTCCACACTGACAGAAATTAAGCAACACCTAACTTTACTTACTGATGGTGCTGACTTGCGTGATTTCATTATGGGACCGCGCAAACAGCGTCAAAAACGTTTCATAGCAGCCTCTGTATATGCAGCTTACAACGAGGCCTGGAAGGTGACTCAAATTGAGACAGCAGAAAGTATACGGGAAATTGACCGTATTAATTTGGAAAAATCACTTTCTGTAGTGGACAATGGGTTAATGACTCTGTCCTCCAGAATTTTTTCTCTGGACAGCATTGTGTCTTCAGCAATCGACATATTATCGCAAGACTTACTGTTGTTACAACACGGTCAGTCTCAATTGCGTTCTATTGTACAGCTTGACTGGACGTTACAAAATCTGCGTTCAGGCTCTGTGCCTTGGCGTTTAATCAACACAACGTCACTATTCAATATCTTTAACCTTACTGATAAACAAATCAGTATGGCACAGAAGGGTGCTGATTATACAATCCTGAGCATTGAGACACTCGAGAGATTACCAGTGACAATGTCAGAACGACCTGTCAGTGAATGGATAATACATGGGATAATTAATATTCCAATATCAACCTTCAGGTTTCAATACTGCCAAAAATATATACAGGCTGGCATGTACGAAAAATTGGGAAAAGGGTACATTAAGACAACATGGAACTTGCCCTATTCACATGCATGTGTCAGTAATAAAGGACAGAAAGTGTTTCTTAGTGGCAATAATTGTGCGATGCCACTAAGCGGTACACTTCTGTGTAATGGAATTAGTTTGCCTGGAGCCTGTGAAGGGAACTCAAATAACCTTTCATGTCACCAGCTAGGCGCACCTGCAACAGAGATAGAACCATTCTTTAAAAGACTCTATAATGGGAGTTACATTCTAATTGTGGATCGCAGATGTTGTAGTCTTATGCCCGGGACTGCTTATCTCGTAACTACGACTGTGAAGGTCATGTGCTGTGGACACTCATTGTTCCCCAGCTCCTTTCCAGACAGGGAGGCAAGGGCATGGCCTAACTTGAAAATTACTTCTATTCGAATAGATACTTTAAGCAGAATGAAAACAGTGCTTCTTCAGACGCCGACCAGACCCACGTCATCAAAAGAAACGTATGATCTCCTAGTCGCAAGGACGACTGCAGAGATTCACTCATTGTTATCAACTAATTCCCCCATACATTTCGCAGAAATCCTGAATGAAATCTTAAATATTTCTGATACCAGTGGAGTCTCAAAGGTTTTTAAGACAGCATTTTCGATGGCATTAACACCATTCAAAGCCATACTGGGTATTTTTCCAGATTTCGTCCATTCGATTTTTGGCGGACTTCCCCTCATTTTGGGACTAATTGCAGGAATCCTATTCTTGGTCCTAATATTTCGTTATGGCAAACCGTGTCACAGACAAAACACCTGCGACAAGGGAAGAAACAATCCGAGCCATTGGATACCGGGACCGGATATCAAAAATCCTGGGACTATCCCGGCTTAGAGACCTGAACATGACTTGGTTTCTTTCATTTCGACCAATGTGGCATCGATGTGTTTTACCTGTATTAAGGTGCTTGCTGTGCGGAGAAGAATGCGTGTTAGACACCTGTCTGACGCTACAATCGGATGCGCCAATGGATGCAGAAACATTTTTGAGTCCAATAATGGCTCATGCTTTGTGCTGCCCTCAACGGCTACCAATCCTGATGACGGCATTCGTGGAAACTTCACCTCTACGATTAAGGGGTAGTGAAGTCCTAGATGAAAGCAGCATCGATCAGGTACGACCTTCTGTCAGCAATACTAATCAAAACGTCAATGGAGACAATCATGCGCACGAATGCATGGTTTCACCTTTTTCCGAGTTAGTGGAACTCTCCCAGGAAGCTGTTGACAGCTTTTTCGACAGTCTAAATGATATGATGTTCTCACCAGAGCAGAAATAGAGACTTTTGAGGAAGCTAGCACACGGCGTTCCCAACACCCTGAATTTGGCCTTCAACTTTAATAATAAAGTAGCATGAACAATTTCCCCTCCAGTCACGGACAGCGAATTTTTGCAGCAGCCCCAAAATATTTTTACGATTTTTCGGGACACTTATCTTCTGCTTAAAGTAAGAACTATTCTTAGAGAACTAAAATTTCTATTTTTAGACACTTTATAGACATTAGCTGCCCGCTGGTATGTTCATAATCATTTTATTCTGTGATGAAATGGTCTCGAACCTTTTTTCTGTATTAAGAGCCATTTCATGTGTAAATTCTCATATACCAATTAGCAATAATGTATACATATGCGTGATTACTTTAGCATTATTCTACAGCTTGAGTGCATATAATACATGTGACTACTTTTTCCGTATATTAGATAATTTCGAAATGCATTATATGTATTTTGGGGTGGTAAGGTATACACGATACTCTACAGTATGTTTTACTATGCCTAGATTCGTAAATATGGCCATAGTTAGCACGGAGTGGGTGTGATGTATTCCTATAGGTTCTGTATCGATCCCCCTATTCCTGACCCTGTTCTGGTTAACAAGTTAACTAGCAGCCATCCCATAATGCAGAAACCGTTATCTGATTAAGCCACACTACGGCACAGGAACGTGTTATCTGATTAGGTCATAACGCTTGCCATCTAATTAGACAAGCGATATTCCTCCAGCCCCTGATAAGGCATACGGAGTTCTCAAAACAAATCAAACCTATGACAACCTGGGAAAAACCCTGCGGCCATTGTTTTGATTTCACCGAGAACTTCAGCAAAAGAATGTGCTAACGACCAGCTCGTATAACATCCTTATTGACGTATCTATGTCCATCCTTACGTCAATCTCGGCACCTTACAGGTATAAATATTACCGGTATTGCCTTAAGCAAACACACGCGGTGGTGACGAGATCGGAGCAGCCAGACTTGCCGAAGCCCAGAGCAGAGCAGACCCCTCTGGCGCAGCCCCGCCTTCCTGACGCGCTGAGAACGAGACGCTGCTTTCTCCTGCCGAGAAATCCAGCTCCGGCGCTTCCGGGTAGCCCTCGCAGGCAGCCTGGAATATCGAGACCAGAGACCAGAGATACCATCCCTCATTCATCCTAGATTCCAGGTACAGAACTGAATAACCCCTCGCAGAGAATTCTTGAGTCAGTCACTTGGCAAAACAAACTTAACTTAAACTGCTACTTTCTATTCCCGCCCACGTATTAGGCTTAGGTCAGGTACACTGGGGTAGGCGTAGTTAGAAACACCAGTTGAGTACGATTAGTCAAATGTATATGTGTATGTATCTATTTTATCCATTTTAAACCTTCATATGGCTTAGAAACCATATAAATGTTTTTACAGTATTATTTTATACTTCTGCTTTTATTGTATGAACTTTACTTAACCATAAGTATTGCGATAATATCGATCCATTTCTCTTGTATGAGAAAAGAGACTGATCAATAAATACCATCTTTTATTGAACACGCCCGTCTCTTCCTTTTCTCTACAATCTGGTGAGACTAAGAATGCACGTACTGACTGAGTAAAATAAGTTGTCTTTTGTTTTCACACGACTCTAGAGATACACTCTTGATTAGGGGAGAGCAAAGTTGTCATGTTCTATGGTTGTCAGAAACTAAATCCCTTCTTGTCTATCCAGGGAGGTTCAACTCCTCCTTGCCTATTCGAGAAAGTTTCTAGTGAACTCTGAGCTAGCTGGCAAACCCAAAACTTTAAGTCTAATATCGACAATAGAAGACCTAGTTAACGTCTGGTCTAGGCCTATACTATTGAAGGTATTATTCCAATGCGCAGAGCCTATTGGGATAATAGGAACTACACTACACTCTGTCCTGTGGTGTAAGTGTTGCACTTTGTGCCTGTGAGACGTTGGTCTTGCATATGCTGTCCACTATTCTAGTGGGCACCTTGCACCAGTCCAAGCGACCCTTATTGATGGTAGGTTAAAGACAACCTTAATAGAAAGCTATCCTAGTGGTAGCTGTGGAGAGCAGCCTTCAGGCTAAGTCTTGGAGGAATGTAAAGCAGCTTGCTTTACCAGTCTATAATCTTGTGAATGACCAAATGAAATGAGAACTACATCAAGTATATATTTAAAAACATATGTATTTATTCTAAACACATCCCTCTAGTCCCTTTATGAGGCTAGAGGCAAAAGTACATTCAGTAAACTTAATATCACACAGTAAATTAGCACAATATACGTTGAGCCCTAGGGGCGTACCAAACCATATATTAAGATAGTGGTATAAGAACCACGACTTGCATAGACACAAGGCCTAGAGCCTTTAGAACCGCTGGGGCCACCAGGAACCACCCAAGGTTGTGACACAGGGGACCCACAGGGGACGCGTGCAGTGTGTGAACACAGCCGTGAATCATCATTAACTTCTATGGGGAAAGTCGCGGTAGGAATTTTAAAAATGAAGGACACTTAGGAGAGGACTTTGAGCAAACCCCTTTAGACTTAAGTGGTTCTAGAGCCAACACCTACGGGAGCACTGGAGTACTCAAGTTACCTCACCCAGGGAAGCCTGGTGCATAGGTGTCTTTTGGTGTCAGGTTTCATCGTCGTTTTCAATGGCGATCTGCTGCAAAGTGCTGCTGCCGTCGTAGAGGAAAGTGTCTGGTGTGATCCACGCCTGGATCGAAGATGAGAAGAACCTGAAAGCAGAGGGGGCAGAGTCTGGGTCACTTACCAGTGACCAGGGGCACGCTAGTCGAATGCCCACCGATGTCGGGTGATTTCAGGGAAAGGAGATGAAGCTTGACTCTTCAGCCACGAGGACCAGGAGGTGTCAACGACAATCAGGTTCCGGATTCGAGCTGTCCCGCAAAGGATGTCGAGTGGTGGGGTATCTGTTTCTGGATTGGACCCAACAAGCCTGGGGTACAGCAAGCCACGCAAGAATCAAAGAAATGCTTCAGTGTGGCCCAGCAAGGTCCGAGGGACTTGCCACTTGGTAGGGAGTCAGGGCACGTCTGGAGAAATCAGGGAAGCCAAGGAAAATCAGAATGGCCTTCGCGGGGAACCACCAGTTGATCGCGAAGGAGCCTCGAGTGGAAATGCAAGAAGTGGGCTCACAGAACACTCGTGGAGTGTAGGCCCACAATCTTGGGTGCAGGTGGTGCTTGGGGCTTGGGCTACAAGTAACCCAAAGCACAACTTCAAGGAATGTTGAGAAGGTAATGCACTAGCAAATGTGCATGGTGTCCAGGGGTTCCGGTTCCACGTTACTCGTGAGGGTTGCGGGTCTCAGCTTGCAGGGGACTTGTGTTGGCCACTGAGAAGTCTGGAAATCCTCTTCCTGTGTCACAAATAATTCAGAGTCTGGCAGGAGCTTTGGAAATGCAGGCTGGCAACTTGCTTTGTTGGTGCCTGCTTGAGCAGGGAAGTCACTCCTTGACCCCAAGGGAGATTATTTCATCCTCTAGTCTTTAGTAGAGCGTTGAAGTTCCAGGATTAAGTGTCAGAGTTTCGTCCAGGTGTAATCTAAAGTCCTGTTGCCAGGGTTCCTTACTTATACTAAAGAAAAGGGTTGGACATACTCTGGGGACCCATCTATAGGAGGGTCTGGAAAGAGGGGTGGCTACACCCATTCCCTTT
Organism: Lissotriton helveticus; assembly: GCF_964261635.1. Classification (NCBI taxonomy): domain Eukaryota; kingdom Metazoa; phylum Chordata; class Amphibia; order Caudata; family Salamandridae; genus Lissotriton; species Lissotriton helveticus. The sequence continues at coordinate 900,406,113 of NC_136065.1, read as the reverse complement.
GTCCAGCTTCGCGCCAGAGCAGGGGCTGGTAGCCCCTGCAAACGGTTTGAACTGAGCTATGCACAGGGACACCAATGTGCCCCCAGTGCTGTACTTTAAAGCGCTCTCAGAGTGCACCCACCCAGCCCCAATACACAAAAGCCTGTCTGGGAGGTGGTTACACCTCCCTGTGACAGGAAACCCATTGTCCAGGCCTCCCCTGCCGGAGTTTCAGCCAGGATTCCAAGGTGTTTGACACCAAACACGGCATGTTTCCATGCAACCATTCCAAAGTTAGCATTTACCGCAAGATTATAACGCACTTAAGAGTATATGGTCTGGCTGCATCACAGAACAGCCTCAGAGAATAGACTCTGAACGCTACAGAGCGGTCCTGTTCATGCATGGGTACCCTCTCACACAAAACCAAGCACTCTGCCTTCAGGATTGATAATGTAAGCAAAACAATTCCCAACAGGTATCAATAGAGGGCAGTTAAACAATGTATGCAATCTGCATTACATCAACAAGCAACAAGGAGTCTAGAAAAATGTTTTAAAGGCTTATTATTCACCAATTAGAAGAAGGGTCTTTCACATGGCAATACAGTTAAACAGCACTGTACAGAACAAATCATGTGACAACCCGAAGGCACTTGGTGAGTAGTGATATGTACAATTGGTGATGGTGAAAGTGCAAGTGCTAAGGTGAACAGCGTGAACGACGCATAGTGACAAAGAATAATACAGTGATGGCTCCACAAGGTCAAGTTACAGTCACTTAAAACATGATTGAATAAATTTTACAGGAGCACAAACGTAAGATGCGTCAAATAATTATGCTGTGTTGTCGACGGCGTTTCGATCCCACGTAGCTCCTGCATTCAGTGCGAGCCGTCCCAGCCCCGAGAGCCTTAATCGCCCTCCACTGCCCTGCTTCATTCAGGCGCTGCCTCGCAGATCGGAATTACCGCTATTCATGCACGATCAGTTGCCGATTCCTGAGCTATCGCCCGGATTCCAGTCACCCTCCGCATGGGTGACTAACACTGCCCTCATCGACAACCCAGTCCTGATGATGATCCCGACTCACGGGGATCGAAACGCCGTCGACAACACAGCATAATTATTTGACGCATCTTACGTTTTGTGCTCCTGTAAAATGTATTCAATCATGTTTTAAGTGACTGTAACTTGACCTTGTGGAGCCATCACTGTATTATTCTTTGTCACTATGCGTCGTTCAAGCTGTTCACCTTAGCACTTGCACTTTCACCATCACCAATTGTACATATCACTACTCACCAAGTGCCTTCGGGTTGTCACATGATTTGTTCTGTACAGTGCTGTTAACTGTATTGCCATGTGAAAGACCCTTCTTCTAATTGGTGAATAATAAGCCTTTAAAAAAAAATTCTAGACTCCTTGTTGCTTGTTGATGTAATGCAGATTGCATACATTGTTTAACTGCCCCCTATTAATACCTGTTGGGAATTGGTTTTGCTTACACTACATACCCATCCCAACGCGGTCTATGGGTTTACTCCTGTTGTTCCTACACATTCAGGATTGATAAGGCCTGCCGTAGGAGTGACTATATGTGTCAGTGATTAAAGGTAGATATAGGTAACCTATATCTTAGTAAGGGGTGCATGCACCACCTTACCCAGGCTGCAGTAGCAGTCCTGTGGTGTCATTTTGGATTGCTTCCCAGGACTGGCATTATACATGCTGCAGCCCCTGGTAGGCCCCTGGGGTACCTATGCTCTTCGTACCTAAGGTACCATATACTACGGACTCACAAGGGTACGCCAGTAACCAAACTGGAGTGTACGTAAAGTACATACAGTCATTTTAGAGAGGAAGCAGCTAGGCTGGGGTCCTGGATAGCAGGGCCCCAGCCAGACTAAAGTCGAAAAACGTGAAACACCAGCAAAAAGTGGGGGTAACCATAGTAAGCAGATCCTACTCTCCCACAGTGCCACATTGTCGTGAATGTTGATGTGCTGTGATTGCTATGTGTGTGCGCTGCATTGTGGGAGATTTGTCCCTGCAGCTCTGATTTAGCGGCCCCTTAGCACTTTGAGGCGGTGTGCCTTTGACTTGTGTGCTTTTCGGGTGCTGAGGTGTGCCCGACTTGGGTTATTTGTGCTCTTGGATGGTTTTTGTACTCTTGTGCATTGTTTGTCTCCAGATGTGTTGTTGACATCAGGGGTTGTATGTGAACGTGGATGTGTCAGAGTGTGGCCTACTACTTTGAGGATGTGATCCAGACTGGGCCTCTGTGTCGTGTCATGAACCATGTAATTTATTTTTGCTGCAGTCATGCTATCGTTCATGCAGTGTCACTTGCAATGTCAGTGTGGCTCACAGAACTGCGGCTTTGCCGGATTCAGCACATGTGCATGGGTATGTTGTGGGATTGGTGATAGGGAGGGGGGCCCTTTTGTGCACATTGTGGATGGGGGACTATTTGGTGTTTCTATGTGTGCTCCAGTGTGCCAAGGTTATTAGGACATGTTCCACAATTATTGTGGGTGTGCAGTGTGCTATACTTGATTGTGCATGTGTGCCGTTGTGTCCATCTCCCTTAGTCCCTCCAGTCGCTGGTCGTTACTCACTCTGTTACTGTTGGGTCAGGTCAGGTCGAGCTGCGTCTGGGCTCCCGACTCCTTGCACCGTCTCCACACTGATTACTGTCGCCACCATTTCCTCCAGCTCATCCAGCTCCTCCTGTGGCACAGAACTCCCTCCTCCAGTCGCCTTTGCTGCCTTCCTGTTGGCAGCGAGTTTATGCTTGGTTTGGCATTGCATATCATGCCAGAGCCTCTTGACCTCCTCCATTGACCTCCTCCATTGACCTCTTCAACACTCCGACTGCATTCACGTTGTTGATGATGGACTGTCATATTTCCGTTTGTGTGGCCAATGACGCAGTGGAGGTGTCAAACAGTTGTTGGTAGTGTTCTGTCACCTCTGTGACGATAATCCGGTCTTCCTGCGGACTGGACCCCATCTTCCTCTTCCTCTTCTTCCTCTTCTCCTTGCCCCTCTCCAAACAAGGGGTTCCTGGCTGGTCCTCCATGGGGCTTGTGGGGTTTGGGTTGTCCTCTGCACTCGGTCTGGGTACATCCAAGGTGCTACGCAGTTTGAATAGTTTTTTGTGTGTTTTTTTGGCTGCTTATATAGTGCATTTTCCCGCATGATGTGTGTAAATTGCAGGGCTGTCGGTGATTTTCGTATCGCGATTTGGGGCATCGCAACTTTTTACTCGTTGATTTTTACGCGGTCATTTGGCTCGTTGTCCTGATACTATCGCAAGGTGACCCTGGGTTGGGGATACAACATTAACACAGTGTTATTTTGTCATGATAGACTGCAATATGAAACGGTGCGATAAGCGATTTTGGCGATGATTATCACTCGTTCTTGAGGATATCCCCCGAATAAGGCCCCAAAGGCGAGATCTATCGATAGAAACTACGTCCTTGGTTGTAACACTGACAAAGAAGGGAATCAGTCAAGTGAGTTTCAGGATATTTTCCCGACTCAAGAAGTCAAAGGTTCCCTTAGAAATATAGTCTGGATGTCGGAGAGTGCTGCTAACTTCACTTGTATTCATTGTTTGTGCCTCTAATTTGGTGTCTGATCCGACCATTGATGGAATCGGAATTGCAAAGTGGAATATGAAAGATGACTTGTTGCCACAGGTCTCCAGACCCATAATATAGAAATTAGTTTCCGGCTGTGTATTTAGAGATGTAAATGATTTGGAGGCCTACTTTAGTGGATTCAGGCTCATACTCCTTGCCCCACTTGTTACTGTGGTAACTGTTAGATCTTTCGTTGGTCCTTTTGGAGCAGATGTTCTAGATGGCAGTAGTAAGGTTTTTACATTAGTTCTTACGACCAAGTGGTCCGGATGCGACCGGGTGGTTCCATCCCCGTGCCTGCTCTTCTTGTGTGTTCCTCAACTTTAATGGCATTGTTTGTGTCCAACGCCTCATCTGAGGCTGCACCCAGTGCCCCAAGTATAATTTCGGGATCAGCATCTGAAGTGCGGGGGCAACCACATGTTGAAATTTGGATATTCAACCATCAGATTAGATCTTTGAAGATTTTTATTTCAACCCTTTCTTTCTTTTCCTCTATTAACTTTGGGATTTCCCTTCTCTAAAGGGAGCTCACAATCGGGCTGTACTTTGTTATCTCCATCACCTTCTCTGAACCCGATCCCATGTTTGATGTTCCCTTTTGCTGTATTTGTCGCTGTAGGTCCTCACCCTGGGCATCAGCTTTAGGGATGCTATTAAGCTTCGGCTCCTCTGTATGGTCCCATTTTGAGCAGTAAGATGTCTGGTTGAAGTATCTAAGTTATGCCCTGGGCTATTGAATGTTATTTTCCCAGAGCTGTGCTTTAGCTCTTTGAAGAGTATGGTTAAGGTCTCGTGGAGTCTTGCAAGTTTATCCAGAACTGATGAAAAATTACATCTTTGCCCAGTATCAGATGCTTTGGTTTATGCTTTTCTGATCAGGTTATTCTGAGTGGTGATTTTCTCATCAATCCCTGATATGTACAAGGCCAGGGTATTTAGAAGGCTAATTTTGATGTCCATTGTATTTGCTTGATAATTCATCACTTCCACTGATGTTTGAAAAGTTGTAAGGAGTGCTGACTAGAGTCCCTGAGAATGCTGCATTCAGCCTGATTGGATGTAGGGTTGTGTTGGACGTTTTTGACACTCTCATTAGCATATGTGGCCAGCATATATTCCCACTCTTGGGTGCTTAAGTGTGAGAGATCATTTGCCTGGTCAAGAGTGTCGTCAGCAAGTTCTGTGCCCTCATCTCTTGCAACATGTTTGGGCTCACTTTATGTATTTTTGCCCAACCCAGCCGAACAGTCTGTTTCCCTCACATAACTATTGTTTCCAGGTCTTTACTGCTTTGCCCTTCAATTTCCCAAATTAATCTGATGTTTGCCGGAAGGCCTCCTCCTCCTCCAGTTGATTTAATAGGTGAGACAAGTCACCCATTCCCAACGAGGGATTTGGGAAAGTTGAGGACATGGTGTTGTCGGCTACGTTTAGGCCCTCTGATATATGGTTGCTAGCTGCCTAACAATCCAGTCCCGATAGTTGCTCTTGATTGACAGACTTGGCTTTAGAGGCTTGGTTCGGATGGGCTGCCAGACTGTACTCTCATGGCTCTCTTTTGCCAGCATTTCAGGTGACCCCATATTGGTGCTAAAGTTCACTGGGCAAAGTATTTCCAAGACTCCTTTATTAGATGGTGGATCAGTACATAAAAAGGAAGGAGCGCATGTATTAAATCTATCCAACAATCAGATATTGTAGTCCAAAATCATACGATCCAGATACTAACTTCCAGTTCACTTCTTTATTTTCAAGAATTTCAAGTGAAACGTGCTCCAACAAGTAAAATCAAATGCTCTGTCCAGCCAGTTGATTATACAGTTTTATAAAGCCAGTCAGTTGATTAATACAGTCTTATACAGCCAACCCGTTTTGGCCCCCTTGGGACATCATTAGGAATGTCATCTCAGCAGATTTATCGTACCGGCTGCAGATGCGACGTTAGTTTGGAGGCAGACTTGAACCCGCGTGTAAGATTGACATTGGGGACACGTACTTTTACGGAGTATTGAGTTTGGAGAAGAATTCATTTTGAAGGGGTGGATCGACCCTGATTTAGATTACGTTTACTGTGTGGTGCAGAAGAAGGAATTTCTTTAAGGCTAAGGACATATAAAGAGAATATATATAATTTCCAGCATTTGGTATCTACATCGATGTTTTGAAATCTAGGAGCCCTGATGATGTTCCAAGGGGGACGAATCGCGTTGGCTGTATAAGACTGCATTAATCAACTGACTGGCTGTATACACCTGTATAATCAACTGGCTGTACAGAGCATTTGACATTACTTGTTGGAGCACGTTTCACTTGAAATTCTTGAAAATAAAGAAGTGAATTGGAAGTTGGTATCTGGATCGTATGATTTTGGACTATAATATCTGATTGTTGGATGGATTTAATACATGCGCTCCTTCCTTTTTATGTACATATCTTTGGGACATTAGTGGCTTGGACGGTGGGCCACTGGAAGTGGAGCATCTACATTTACAGACTTAAAAATGTTGAAATACTATTTTGAAAAACTCAATGGTGCACACAAAGTAGTGACCCTCATTGTTACTGTGAATTGTAGATGGCGGATCACTCAAAGCCCCCTAGGTGTCTGTGGACTGCCACAATGGGACTAAGCGTGGAAGGGGGGCTGGCAATGTTTTTGTTGCTTGAATAAATTATTGCGCTTGCATCCTTCAAGTATTTGAACTTAGCTGTCATTTTAGGCTGTGAGGGGCTAGATTCCAAGTTAAGCTACGATTTTTCTCTTGTGTCAGCCATACTACGCTTTTGCAGTGCTTTTGTTGTTGTTAGCAAAGTTTGTACTAAACTCGTATTAGCTGTCACTGCTCTTTATTTTTTTTTTGTAAAATTTTTATTTTGCAAGTTATATCATAGAAGAAGAAAAGAGAGGAAAAACAGTGGAAGAGTGAGCAAGAGAAATAGGAAGGAACAGGCGACATTCCGCCATGTATCCCCACACAGGGGGTGCTTTAGAACATGTTCTCAAGAACCTCGAGCGACAGCTTAGCAACGCCAAAGTCTTATGTTGGAGCCTCCAGCGGTGGCGAGGCACGCTCACTGTGCCGTAGTAAGTCCCAAATCTCAAAGAGGAGGAGCGACTCAGTCTCGGTCACAGACCAAAGATAGGCCAAATCGTATGCCCATGTAAGCAAAACCTGTCGCAATAAAGAGATAAACATTCCCAACATAACAACCCACCCCCCCCCCACCCCCCACCCTCAACCCTGGTGGTGGCGACCAACATTCATTCAAATCATCACAACATACGCAGGTGGCTAAAATTGGAAGAGGTGGAGCGCTCGAAGCGCCGAGGGACACACTGCTGAGGGCAATCCACGGGACAGAAAACGGACCAGAGGCCCCCAGGTGAACATGAAGTTTTTAAAGTTCCCTCGAAAGATATCCGAAAGCCTCTCCATGCTCAAGAGTCGCCACAGTCGGGCATGCCACAAGGAGATAGCCGGAGTTGCCGGACTCTTCCAGGCAGCCGCCAGGGTCAGTTTAGCCGCTCCAAGGCACAGCCATAGAATGCGTTTATCCGCCCTTGTCTGATATTGGAGCAATGGATCCCTCAGCCCCAGTAGGACAAAGTCCAAGGAGTCCGGGATCGGATAGCCCATTACCTCCCTGATGTGCGAGAGAATCTCAGACCAGAACGGTCGGATAGATGGGCAATCCCACCAAATGTGGCGAAAGTCCCCCAGTTCCCCACATCCCCTCCAACATCTATCAGAGGAGGCTGGGAAAATCCTATGTAGTTTAGATGGATATAAATACCAATCGAAGATGAGCTTCATGTGCGCCTCCCTAAGATCAGTGGAATGGTTATGTGTCGTCACATCCCTCCACAGGGTCCTCCACTCAACGTCAGTTATGTCCCGTCCTAGCGTAGTCTCCCAATGTTCCATATACCGAGGCCGGGGGGACACCGTGGTATCAAGGAGCATCTTGTACAAAAAAGAGATCGTCCCCTTCATGGTGGAGGTATGGAGGATAAAGCTTTCAAACTTCGTCAGCGGTCTCGTGGCTGCACCCACCACCCCAGGCGAAGTCGCCCAGTGGAGAAGTTGAAGATGACGAAAGCGTTCAGTAGGTAAGACACCGTAATCCCTCATGCAGTTATGGAACGTAAGAGGCGTCACACCATGGAATAGGTGGGTGAGGGACCTGCATCCACCCTCTCTCCAAGGCCCAAAGGGTCCATCCGTCAGAGCTGGTGGGAAGGCTGGATTGAAGTGGATAGGAGTGAATGGGGACGGGAACGTCGTCCACCGGTCATCGCCACTAAGAGCGTCCCAGACTTTCAGCACCGTGCTAGTGGGGGTGCAGATGTATGCATTCCTGGGCCGGTCCGCCCTGGGCTTCCAGGCCAGGTCCCAAATGGACCGTCCCACTACACTCCGCTCCATGTGGAGCCAATGCTTTTCGGACAGCTGCTGGGACCACTCCACCAGAACTCTCAATTGGGCTGCCTTATAATATAAGTGCATATCTGGAAATCCCACCCCTCCCTCCGCCCGTGTACGCCGAAGTACCGCATAGGAAAGCCGTGCCCGACCACCTTGCCAGACAAATTTCAGCATGAGGGTCTTGAGTCGCCGGAAGTAATCCACCCCTATCGGGATGGGCAGTGCCTGAAAGAGATATAGGAGTTTGGGGAGAAGGACCATCTTAAGGGCATGAACCCTACCCAGCCATGAGATAAATTTGGGTTTCCACCTCTCCAGCTCCGCCCGGATCACAGCCAGCATTGGCGGGAAGTTCGCCTGGAACAGCGCGCCCAAGGTAGAGGTCAGTCGCACCCCCAGATACAACAGGGAGGAGGTCGCCCACGGGAGTGGGGTAAGCAAGCTAACCCGTTGAACCTCTGGGGGCGGAAGGGTCAGGTTCAGAATGGACGATTTGTTGAGATTCACTCTGAAACCAGCCACGGCTTCGAAGTCCGAGAGTTCCGTGTGGACGTGTGGGAGCGACAGCGCCGGGTCTCGGATAGAGAGCAACACGTCGTCTGCGAAGAGCGAAATCTTGTGCTGTTCCCCCGTGAAGGGGAGTCCCAGGATCCGTTCATTCTCCCGAATCGCCAAGGCCAGCGGCTCAATGCTGAGGGCGAAAAGAAGCGGCGACAGCGGGCAACCCTGGCGTGTGCCGCGGGAGTGTGAGAACGGCCCAGATCTACAGCCATTGACCAGCACCCGTGAGGTAGGGCTATGGTAATTGGCTTCAAGCATTCTAATAAAGAGAGGAGTAAATCCAAAGGCCTCCAACGTACGGTGTAGAAAGCCCCAGTCCACGCGGTCAAACGCTTTTTCGGCGTCGAGTCCTATCAGCACAGCGGGGATGCGGAAACGCTCCGCCTTTTCAATCAGATGAAGCACACGGCGTAGATTGTCATGGGTCTGGCGTCCCTTGATGAACCCCGACTGGTCCGGGTGGATCAGGGCCGGCATCAAATCCTTCAGCCGTCCAGCAAGGATAGCCGAATACAGCTTAGCATCCAGATTAAGGAGCGCTATCGGCCGATAGGAGGCACATTCGGAGAGATCCTTCCCCGATTTAGGGAGAATGGTAATCAGAGCCTCTGCCATAGACTCCGAGGTTCGCCCTTCGGATGCCATCGCGTTGAATAGGGAGACCAAGAAATCGCATATGTCCGAGGCAAAAGTTTTATAGAACTGGGCTGTGTAACCGTCGGGGCCGGGCGCCTTGTGGAGCTTCAGGCCCTTGATGGCGTCTAATACTTCCTCCCTGGAGATGGGGGAGGTGAGCAAGTCGTTCCACTCCTTGGAGACCTGTGGAATAGGAAGACCCCCCAGGTATGCTTCTTGGGTTGCGGGGTCCAAGGCCTCCGCCGAATAGAGGTGCGCGTAGAAGCGGCCAAAAACGGCCGCCTTGTCCGCGTCCCTATGCCGAATAGCTCCCGTGTGGTCACGTATGCCCCCGATGTAATCCTTCTCACGCTTATCCCGGAGTTGCCGGGCCAGGTGACGCCCCACCTTGTTCCCCTGGGAGTAAGAAATCCGTCTGAGACGCAAGAGGGTATATTCAGCCCGGTTGTTATAGTGCGCCCTCAGTTTCCCCCGCACCGCCGTGAGGGGTCGGAGGGTCAATCTAGAGGGGTTCGACTTATGCGCCTGTTCCAATGTAGCCAACTCCGCCTCCAGGGCCTCCCTTTCAGCGCGCCTGAGCCTATTAAGATTCGCGTTAAGAGCGAGACACGTACCTCGTATAGAGGCCTTGCACGCGTCCCATGTGGTGTATACCGACGTGTCGGAGGGTGGGTTGAGAGTAAAGAAGTCTGCGAGTGCCCGTCGTAACGCGGTGCAAGAGACCTCATCCCGCACCAACGCCGCAGGGAAGTACCACTTCCGCCAGCCGTCCCCCCCCATCGCCCAGTGTAGCCCAAGCACCACTAAACTATGGTCAGATAACGACAGTGGGAAAATACCAGCTAGAGTGATGTCCCCCCTGAGAGCCTGACTGACGAAGATGTAATCTATGCGGGAATATGTATGATGTACATGAGAGAAGAACGTGTAGTCCCGCGTGTGAGGGTGCATGAAACGCCAGCCATCCACTAAACCCAGGTCGCTTACTTGCTGTTGCGTAACCCCTGAGAAGACCCCAGTGTCCGCCCTGTGTGCACCCGAGCCATCCAAATCCTTGTCCCATAACATGTTGAAATCCCCCAATAGTATCAAGTGCCCTTCCACAAAGTCTCCCATTTTGTCCAACAGTCCTTGTAAAAACCCATTCTGACCAGAATTCGGAGCATACACAGCCACAAACGTACACAGGCGATCATACAACAAGCCTTTCACCATGAGCCAGCGGCCCTCCCTATCACTGCTCACTCCCAGTGGCTGGAACTGGAGAGAAGCCCTAAACATAAGGGCCACCCCCCTATGTTTAGTGGACGCCGAAGCTCTGTAGAGAAGAGGAAACTGTCTGTGTCGAAGTCGCAGCTCATCTTTCCTGGCCAGATGAGTCTCCTGTAGAGCAACTATATCTAGATGGTGGTCCAGCAAGTACTTCCAGAGTTTCTGGCGTTTCTGCGGGGAGTTAAGGCCCTTCACGTTCCAGCTACCTATACTAACAGGCATAAGGACAGTAGAGGAATCTGCTCAGCACCTGCAGGAGGGACAATCAGGGCGTGGAGCCGGAACTTCCCCCCACACTCACCCACCACCCCCCTCAGCAATTCAACAGCCAGACAGCCCCTTTCACCCCCTAGGTCATTCCGCCGTGCCAGCCAGACCCCGCCTCCAGACAGCCAAGCGTCCCGTGGGCAAGAAGACACAGGAAGAGCAGCAATCCCAGGACATTGAGACAATGGACTCGGGCTCAGTATCCGGGGCATCCCCCTCCCGCATGGGATCCCACTCCCCTCCCCCCGAGGGATCAACCAGCATGACCTGACAAGGTAAACAGAGAATGGACAAGACCCAACCCAGCGCCTGATATAGGTAGCGGCATAGAACATTACAAGCATCAACCACACCCAGCAGTGATTCACCAGGGTCGCCACCACACACCCCCCACACCCCAACCCTAGCACCAACCATCCCCCCCCAACCCAAACCCCCATAACTCCCCAGAACCAGAGCCCCCCCCCGCTCCCCCCCCCTGCAAAAAAAGACAACAGCAAAAGATTGAAGACATAGGACCTGAGTCGAACAGCCATCAGGTCCAGTAGATCACGATCCGAGGAACTCCTTCCGGATCGATCAGGGGAAGAGGGCACCAGATCAGTAGCCCCCTGGACCACGGCCCGGTGTGTCTTCTCCAAAGTACAATAGTACTCCCGGGCCTCGGGGTCAGAGCCCCTCCGACGCCATCAGCGGGAGAGGGGGTCAAGCAGCTCCAGAGCCCGTCTGAGAATCAGCCAAAGTGGCGGAGGCCACCGACGCAACCGCAGCATCCCTTTCCTGCACGCTGGCCGTGCGATCCGGCCGTCTCCGCTCCGGAGAGGGACCGACTCTATGCCAGGAAGAAGAGCGCCGTCGTCTCCTGGGCGGCGAAGAGCGGCTCCCCTGAGAAGGCGCCACGTCCTCCAGGCCCAGCAAATCAATCGCCACCTGCAACGTGTTTATCTGCACCAGCCGGTTCTGCCAGCGGAAGATGATCCGGAAGGGATGCCCCCACGAGTAAGAGATGTTCTGCTCCCTCAGGAAGGTGGTCACCGGACGGAACTCCCTCCGCTTCCGAAGGGTCGAGGCAGCCAGGTCCTGGTACAGCTGTGGATGGTGGTCTCGAAACTGCAGAGAGGAGATGGTCCTAGCTTGGCGCAGGATACGTTCCTTCAGTTGAAAATCGTGCACACAGACGAGGATATCGGGAGGAGGGCCCCCTCCCCGTCTGGGCAGCCCCACTCTGTGCACCCTGTCCATCCGTATGTCCTGCACGCTCTCATCGCCCAAGATTTGCAAGAATAGGGCCTGAACATATTCACGGAGGTCCCCGGCTTCTCCTTGCCACGGCACAGCCTTGATGCGAATGTTATTCCGCCTGGAGCGGTTCTCCAAATCCTCCGTGTGGGTTTGCAAATCTAAATTTTGTTCCGTGAGACGGATAATGTCCTGCTGCAGCTGATGTACATCATTCGCCAAGCTGAGGTCGTGATCCTCCAGCGTCGCCACACGCTCGCCGATCCCATCCACATCTCTCCTCACCTCCCGCAGGTCAGATGCCAACTGCGATCTGAGTTCCGAGATGTCCTCCCTGATGGAGGAAAAAAGCTCTGTCATGAAGGCTTTAGTGGCAGGCGCCTCATCGTCAGATTGCCTCGAGGAGCCACTAGCTCCCGGTGATGCCGGCTGCTGAGAGTTCTTGGGGGCACCATCCTTCCCCTGCCTCCCCTTGCGCAGTGAGGTGGCCATCCTGAGGGTCCGCCCCGGCTCTCAGCGTGGTGGGTCTCCCGCTCCCGGAAGGCCCCGCAGCGGTGGGAGGCTGGGCCCGCAAGCGGTGAAGAGCACTCCCACAAGCAATCCGTGCAAGGGCACGGCCCCCTTCCCGCTGGTACCACCCCGGTAATGCAACAGTCAGTAAGCGCGGTCCACAGGGCAAGGTGGGCTGCCGCACCGGGGAATGATGCTATGGGCACCAGGCAAAGGCAGTGTCACCACACGAGGCCCCCAGCACTATGATACCCCAGCGCCCTCCACGGAATCCTCAGAATGGCGCCGCTGTTTTCCACCGCCGAAACGGCCCCTCCGTGGTCAGGTGGCAAGTGTCCCGAACTCCTGGGCTGTTCTACGCGCTCCCGCGCTGAAGTTCCAGCGCCACTCACGAGGAACCAATCCCGGTCGTAGAATGCGAAAAGGCCGAGAGAGCTCCCCGGCGACGCCGGCCAGGCCTCTGCTCAACCAGGCCAAGATGCCGCTCCCCCACAATGTCAGTGGCCAGCTCGCAGGATGTGCTCAAGGGCCTCAGGCCAGGGCCACCCCCAGCAGCTTACTCCAGGGATAATGAGGGACGGACCGCAGCGCTCCACGAAGAAGTCTCCCCCAAAATGGCGCCACAGATGAAGCTGGCGGTCACGCCTCTCTCTCCAGCAGCTGCCGCGTCCACCCCAGGTGTCCAAGCCTCCGAGTCTCCCTTGCGCCAATCCGCCTCCACACAGATGCCAATGTCCGGGCCCAGAGAGGCAGGGCACCCCACAAAGTCCCCCGGAAGGCGCAGGCCAGCCCTGCAGCAAACTCTAGGGCAGGTCCGCCCCACAGGACAGGCCAGCACAGGCAGCGGTCCACAGTACCGCCACTGCAGGGTTCACTCTCTCCCCCACCGTTCTGGCACACTCTGTGTTCGGCAGCTCGGGAGTTGTGGAGCTGTGCCCCCACGGGCTCCCAGTCACTGTGGCCCTGCTGGGTCCGGGCCTCTGGGCCACCCCGCCGTCTCCTCCTCGCAGGCCAGCCGCTCCAGACGTCACCCCTCGATGGCCGATCGCCCCGTAGTCCGGACCCGGCTTCAAACAGTCAGGGTTCCCGCCATCTAGGCCCTGTCCAGCTCTGCTCCGGTCGACTCTGGGGTCCCCAATGCCCCCTGACCTGCGTTGCCGATGTCTCCTCCCGAGCGCTCCGATGAGGCCCGCCCCCAGCCTTCGCGGGGCGCGGTGCATGGACCCAGGCACTATCGATCTCCACCGGGACCGGAGGCCGCCCCGTCTCGGACGGGCTCCGCAGGTACGCAACTCCGCGGCTGCACAGGCCGCAACACGGCTTCACTGTACCGGCCTCCCCAGACGTCGGAGCACTCCGCTAATGGCACCGGAGCAGTCCGCCTGACATCTGCGGTTTCCGCCGTCGGTGAAACTCCGGGCAGCACCCCCGGGACCCCCGCTATCCGCAGCTTTGTTGGTCAGGCGTCGGAGAGGCTCGAAGAAGCGTCCTACTCCGACGCCATCTTGGCCACGCCCCCACTGCTCTTTATTTACTGCGGTTCAAATTCACCACAGGATTTCTGGTTCTGCCAGGTTGCATGTGTGCAACAGAGTGTAGCAAAGATGCTAGTTTATTGCGTCCGTTCAGTCAGTCAAGCCAACCGCTTGCGACTATTGTTATGCTGAGTCAAGTCAAGTCACGAAAAGCTTTATTCGGCTGCTATTTAAAACAGTCCTAAAACACAAGACAATATACAAAATTACATTTCATGTTATTTACAGCAAAATATAAATACAATTTATTTACAGTTAAGAACATGGTGCAACAATTACTGCTCCAAAGTAATTATCTTCCTAATATGAAGCATTGCTTTTAAAAACTGAGCTAATCTCAAAGCCATGTGCTCGTTATTCAATAGTTGGAGTAAGATTATGGCTTTACGGCACTGCCTAAGCCCTAGATTTTTAAAAAATGGAACAATCCAAACTTACCTTGGCTCTGAATTAAATTTGCAAAACAGGACTTAGGGCCAGATGTAGGTAATTCATATTTACCACTTCTTAAATACCGAATTTTACCGATTCGGTATTTAAGAAGTGGTAAATATGAAGGGGGAGATGTAGGTATTTCCAGATGTGGAAATACCAAATCGTTAGGATTCGGTATTCACAGAATCTGGAAATACCGAATCGGTATTTCCTATTGATTCCTATGGGCTGTGAAGCCCATAGGAATCAATGGGCAATACCGATTCTGTAATTACAGAATCGGTAAATACCGATTTTAGCAAGGGTGCAGGGGATGTCACTTTGACACCCTCTGGCACCCCTGTTTTAGGCTTGTGTGCCATGTGGCACACATACAAGGGCATGTATGTGTGCCACATGGCGCAGGTGTACATGCACAGATGTGCATGTACACCTGCATCGGTATTTTACCATGCAATTGTATTGCATGGTAAAATACCGATTTTCAAAGCCCTGTGTCAATGTGCAACTTGGCACCTACATACCGAAAATGCATTTTCGGTAATTTTACCGACCGGTATATATACCGATTCAGTAAAATTACCGAAAATGCCTGTTTTTTCCCCCCTACATCTCCAAATCCAATTACCGGTCGGTAACGGCCGAATTCGGCCGTTACCGACCGGTAATTGGCCACCTACATCTGGCCCTAGGTGCATAGTAGACTGGTCGGAGATGTTATCGCATGGTCACAATATTAAGTTTCGCGACCAGTCATTCTATTTCGGGAAAAACACAAGTCTGTGAATATTACCCAATCTAAGCCTTGTTAGAAGAAATCTATCAAAGGTACCTGGTACGAATAATAGGTAAGGCTCCATCCCCAGGGTGGTGTGTATCAGCTGGTGATGCATCACTGTGGTTTTTGGGGAAATTTCCCCAACCATTCTGTTTGCTTCCAATAACTGCAAACCCTCTTTCTTTAAAGCCTTTCTTGAGATCTCCGTCATTAATGTGAGGTTTAAAAAATATTCTGGGTGACCCAGGTCATTCATAAAATCATGAACAAATTTGATCCAAGGGATTGATAAGGC
The DNA here is from genome assembly GCF_964261635.1 of Lissotriton helveticus. Taxonomy (NCBI): domain Eukaryota; kingdom Metazoa; phylum Chordata; class Amphibia; order Caudata; family Salamandridae; genus Lissotriton; species Lissotriton helveticus. The sequence goes on along the minus strand of NC_136065.1, from coordinate 900,390,524 downwards.
CCCCTCCAATCTCAAGGTATCTTTTAGGATCTCCCTGTTAGGCCTTGTCTGGTCCTTACACCAGACTCTATGCCACAGGAGAATAGGCTCAAGTTTTACAAGATCTGCTATGTGATAGAGAGCTAGCTCCTCATGGCAGATAAAAGTGGAAGTGCTGGGGGGTACAGAGAGAATATACCTTATAAAACGTTTTTCAACTATTTGTAGCGGGTGGTATCTACAAAGCCCCACACCTCAGCCCTGTAAGTTGACATGGTGACACATTTAGCTTTATATATTTGTAACCGTTCTGGGGGGGGGGGGGTCCTACCTAGTTTATTAGCAAAAGTTACTAGTGCCATTGTAGATCTGGAAAATGCCAGTTTTTTAGCAGATATAGTTGCGGCCCACGAGTCATGCTGAATAAAAAGTACACCTAGGTAGGATTTTTTTTTTATAAATGATAGCCTCTTCCCATCTATAAACATTTCACGGGTCTTCTGAGTCCCTTCCCTACATCTCATGACATAGGTCTTAGTAATGTTAGTTTTTTTTAAGACCAAGGTCACTCATGGATATGCTAAAACTATCCAGGGCTCTCTGAAGGCCATTTTGGGTGCGTTCCATCAGTACGGCATCATCCGTATAAAGAAGTGTGGGAATAAGGCGGCAACCTGCTTGGGGAAAGTCCTTACCCTGGAGAAGCAATGCATCTTCAAGTCCATTAATATAAAGTTTAAAAAGGAAAGGGGCCAGAACACAGCCTAGTCTGACCCCTTTCCTGATTGGGGAGGTTTCAGTACATTCACCCTACTGGCCAAACCGGACGCTTGCGGAAGCTCCGCTATCCAACCGCGGTAAGAGGGTAATGAATTGTAAATCAACCCCTACCCTTTCAAGGACATCCCACAGCCTGTTATGCTTAACTGAATCAAAGGCCGCGGTGAGGTCCAAAAAGGCCAAATATAAGCTTCCTTTTTTTGCTCTGGTATACTTGCCTATCAATATTGTGAGGTTTAATGACTGTTCAATGCGGCCAAGGCCATCACAGAATCCGTACTGCAAGTCAGATAGTATCTGACTATCGTCTGCCCAGTCAGAAAGGAGCTCCGGGAGGACCCTCCCTAACACTTTGACTATAGAGTCCAGGAGGGAGATAGGTCTGTAACACCCCAGATCTTCATGGTTACCCTTTTTAAAAATTGGAATTATTATTGCTTGCACCCAAGTCTGGGGGAGGGTGGACTTTAAACTAACATTGAGTACCTGGGTCAATATAGGCCCCCACAGGGAGACATTATGTTTGAACATATCAACAGGGACCCCATCGGGTCCAGGGGCTTTGCCTCCCAAACTTTGTGCCAAAGCCCTAATCACCTCCTCCAGAGTGATTTCTAGGTCAATCTGTTGACTAATATTAGTATTGCGATCATCAGACTGCCACCCTGGGTGCCCCTGCTCATTGTATAGCTTTGAAAAATGGCTAATCCATGTATGTTCTGCAATTGCTATTTCCACAGAGGGGCCATTGCTTGGAGCTAAGAAAGGGGTTCTCAGAACATTCCAGAATGCAATACTATCTTTCTGCTGTGTAGAGATTCCCAGACTTCATTTCTCAGACTTTGTTTTCTTTCTTTTAGTGCTCTTCTGTAATCTAATCTGGCTTGACAGATATTAGATGCTGATCTGTGTTGTATACGCAGTACCATTTTTAAGTTAGCACAAGCCCTAGTACATTTTCCATTGAACCATCCAAGAGATGATTTCGCTTTATTACTAAATTGTACTGTTCGAAATTTCTAACCTCCCTGGTGATGTCTTAAAAGGAGTTCACAATGGCAACGTCCGGAGCAACCTCGCTCAGGCAGGTATCTAGCGCGGACTTACAATTCACTATGACTTTTTTGATGAACAAATCTGCATCCACTTTAGACCACTTTAGTGAGTAAAACAATGAATGAGGTGGTATGCACTCCCAATTTTTCGATTTTACTCTGACGTTATTTCTCAAACTTTGATCATTTGCGTGCTGGATGGGCTGTGCTATGCCCTGAATGCACCAAGTAAATACAAACATATGGGGAGGGCCTCAACGGCTCTCCACACCCAAACGCACTGCGTCATACGGATACCAGATCCAATCATTATTTCACCATTTTTCCATTCTTCAAGTTAATCCAATTTTAATCCAAGCTTTTCCAAATTGTAACAAGTTTTTCTTCTCCACATTGAATCCTAGAACGTTTTAGAAAACTTCTCATATTTTTGTATGTCCATCCGGACCTTTTCAAAAAATACGATTCCAAAACAGGCAAGTGTTCAAAGCAGCATTTCTTTATTTTAAAACAACCCAATGCATTTCGGGCTTATTACGAGCGCTTCGTCAGGGGTAGCTGTAAGGCAACAATTTTAGAAAAATACATTATTCCATCGTTTGTAAAGTGCACAATTAGACAATTTTAACATTATGCGTGTATAAAATTTCTCATAAAATATATATTGGAGATGACATTTCATGGCAATTATATTAAAACGGAACGCTGAATGCACGTGACCCATGGGTAATTATTCGTTTCACCCTTAAACATAACCAATACCAAATAGTGTCGAATTTCTGTCAATCTTTTTTCGTGCCCTTGTCCACCCGTTTACTCAACCCTATTTGTAACTAGTCTAGGCAACAACTGCACATTTTATATAATTTTCCGATAAAACAATTCAACATTTTCAATTGCATGCTTGCATCTGATTTAATATGTATTTCACACAGTGTTATAGGGAAACCCCCGCTGCACGCATACCTGCTCGTTGCTTAATTTCCTAGCAGTCTCGCAAGCCGCTTTCCTCTCCAATTAACCGGAACTTACTCTGTGAACGCTTATTTAAACTACGGGAGCTCCACCCCCTAATTATTGCAAAGTAATTCGTCACTTAATCCCCTGTGGGAAATGCTGAAAAAACCACAGTCCCCACATTCCCCTGCGTCACGTTTAAAAACAATTTATGCTAACCATAAACATCACTCTAAATATAATACATATGCGCGAAATGTTAACGAAATCTCATTTAAGTACGACGGCAATGAACAGAAGATATTCACAGAGTGACTTTGACTAGATCACACAAAGGATTTCGTTAACATTTCGCGCATAAATAAGCGTTCACAGAGTAAGTTCCGGTTAATTGGAGAGGAAAGCGGCTTGCGAGACTGCTAGGAAATTAAGCAACGAGCAGGTATGCGTGCAGCGGGGGTTTCCCTATAACACTGTGTGAAATACATATTAAATCAGATGCAAGCATGCAATTGAAAATGTTGAATTGTTTTATCGGAAAATTATATAAAATGTGCAGTTGTTGCCTAGACTAGTTACAAATAGGGTTGAGTAAACGGGTGGACAAGGGCACGAAAAAAGATTGACAGAAATTCGACACTATTTGGTATTGGTTATGTTTAAGGGTGAAACGAATAATTACCCATGGGTCACGTGCATTCAGCGTTCCGTTTTAATATAATTGCCATGAAATGTCATCTCCAATATATATTTTATGAGAAATTTTATACGCGCATAATGTTAAAATTGTCTAATTGTGCACTTTACAAACGATGGAATAATGTATTTTTCTAAAATTGTTGCCTTACAGCTACCCCTGACGAAGGGCTCGTAATAAGCCCGAAATGCATTGGGTTGTTTTAAAATAAAGAAATGCTGCTTTGAACACTTGCCTGTTTTGGAATCGTATTTTTTGAAAAGGTCCGGATGGACATACAAAAATATGAGAAGTTTTCTAAAACCTTCTAGGATTCAATGTGGAGAAGAAAAACTTGTTACAATTTGGAAAAGCTTGGATTAAAATTGGATTAACTTGAAGAATGGAAAAATGGTGAAATAATGATTGGATCTGGTATCCGTATGACGCAGTGCGTTTGGGTGTGGAGAGCCGTTGAGGCCCCCACTTTAGTGAGTAGCCATTTGTTTTATTCAGTGCTACATTTCCAAGCAGTCGAGTAGGTTGCTCAAACTTGTTAGAACTGTGAATAGGTAGCTTAAGCTTTATAAGAAAGGGAAAATGGTCACTTTAAGCAATGTCACCCACCTCGAAAGAAAAAACGAGTGTGGGTGGGAACGTGAGGTCAATATGAAATCAATGGTGGTTGAGTTCCCTCTCCCATTCAAGGTAGGGGGCATACCAACTGGTTTGGTTAATAGTTTGTTGGCAAATCCAAGATCCAGTTTAAAGATAAGCTCATTAAATGAGTCCCCCATCTAAGTGTGATTAAAGTGACTACTATTGTCTGTTTCATTAGAAATATCGCACAATCTATCACCGGTATAATTACATAATCCACAGTTGAAGTCCCTCATCAGCAGGAACATTGTATCTTTGGCTTTCCCATTACATATTTTTGTGACAACCTCCATATTGCTCTTTACCACTAAGTCTAGGCTTTTTGGGTGGCATTATTATATAAATTAATTAAAAGGATGCGATGGGTTGCATTTAGAATTAACTCTGCTAAGTGATAATGGGTACCCCCCTCGTGAAATAAAATATTACTTAGGGACAACTTGTTTGAGATGTAAGTAGAGATACCGCCTTTTGGTCTCCCTCCCAAACCTTTCACTGCCTGGGTATGAAATGTCTTGTAGCCATTTATATGAATAGGTTCAATTGCCCAAGTCTCCTGCAGACATAAAATATCTGTGTTCTCAATAAAAACATCCCATACTGGGTTCTGTAGCTTAGTACTTAAGCCTGAAATATTCCATGAAACCACGGTGCTCAAATTAAAGTCAGATATACAGAGGGATTTCATTATAATCGGCTCGGCTTCATTGAGAGGGTCCAGATTGGGTGGCGTTGATATCCCTAAAATGTCCTCATGTTGCACCAAAGGGAGCAATAAGGCCCAGTGGCATCGCTTCCTACTTATATGTTCCTCTATACACTCTGGGGTTAAGGCCCTGGTTGGTTCCTCACTCGAGTGTGGGCCCGCTTGCGGGGGGATCAAGAATACTGGAAGCTCGTTGCTCTCCCCTACCTCCAATCGTATCGACAGGTGACACCAGTCAATCATAATAATAACCGGACACGTCTAGGATACTTCTGACCGAATCCGGGGACCTAAAGGTAATCACAACACAATCCCCAGCCAATGTTTTGGGTGAGCGTCCTACCCATGGGATTCGATGAGCCATCTTAAATTCTATGAACAGAGCATTTGTGTATACTGTCTTAATGGACAATGCATGTAGCGCCTTATTTTTCAGGGAGGACCAGTGCCCGGGTTCTCCGTGTGGGAGTGTGGGTACGTTGGTTAAAACAATGGGTTAAGGTGTGGCCTCTGGGGGGAGATGTTAAAACCTCAACTCGGGTAGATTACTGTCATTCTGTCTCCCACTATTCACACCAATTGGCTCCATGGCCAAGTTGACCTGTTTTGCATGTGTTGGGGCACGTACAAGGGATGCCTCCCGCCTACTGCCGCAAGGGCCATTATCTGAGGGAACTTGATGAGACTGTCGGCGGGGCTGGGTGCTGAGAGCCAGTGTCTCCGCATCCAGCTCAGGATCAAATGTGGAGTTGATAATGGGCAGGGTGTCGGGTACGTGCGTGATGTACAAAGGTCTTGATCCAGATTTGCCCTGGGAATTATTATCCATGGGCTCTCCTCTAGTGCCTATTTATTACGCCTCTCCACATTTCTGCTCAATGAGATGCGAGGGCACCGGGGAACGTTTTACAGCCCCTTCCAAACCCAGTAGCCTTTCTTTGATGAAGGATAACTTAGTTATCACAAGTCTGATTAGGTTTAATTGTTACGGCTGGGTTTGGTAGGCTGTGAATCCGGTGGTAAGGCTAATGAAGTCCACATGACTTTTACCCCTTGGGGCGATGTGGGCAAAGGGACCTCATCAGGTGAGGGGGTGTTAGATAATCCTACTGATGTGGGGTTTGATAGGTCTGAAGCATGATTTTGTGCTCGGGGTAAGCCGACTAGCGGCTCAAGTGAAATATCTACGCTCTGTAAGGGCAATTTCATGCATCAGTGCTGACTCTGCCCTCAATATGATGGGGTCCACGGTCCCCACCACCCCCTGCCCTGTTAGAGGTTTTCGCTTATTCATCCTGCCCACCTTCAATAACAGGTAACAACAATTAATGAATGAGTTGCCAAGTCTCTGTTAGACCATTTACCTAGGTGGGAGAAAAATAGTTAAAGCTAACAAATAAACAGCAAATCAGAACTAGTATAGGAGGTAGTAGAATGTCATAATGTCAATACCGTGGCCCTGCCCAGCCTCTTCCATTCTCTGACGGGCTCAGACGGGCCCACCCTTGGTCCAGGCGTCCCGTGGGGGGAAAGGCAGCGCTATATGCGCGATGACCATGCCTCAGGGTATCAGTGCAGGCTAAACAGTGTGGCCCAAGGACTCTTGTACCACCAGGGATTCCTCCGGATAACAATTAACAGCATCCCGCACCGCCCGTGACCAGCAAGGCAGCAAAAGTCTTCCGTGCAGTGGGAGGAGAGGCAGCGCTATATGCGCGATGACCACGCCTACCCCTCACTCGCGGCAGCTGCGGTGGAAAGTGTTGCACCCTGGGGGTTGCAGTCCTCTCCAGAGTGAAGGTATCAGTGCAGGGTAAACAGCATGCCCCTGCGACCTTTGTCCCACCAGGGATTTCTCCGGATAACAATTAACAGCGTCCTGCACCACCCAAGACAAGCAAGGCAGCAAAAGTCTCCCGCGGAGGGAGAGGCAGCGCCATATGCGCGATGACCACGCCTCCCCCTCACTCGCGGCAGCTGCAGTGGAAAGTCTTGCACCCTGTGGGTTGCAGTCCTCCGCAGAGTGAAGGTATCAGTGCAGGGTAAACAGCATGGCCCTGGGACCCTTGTCCCACCAGGGATTCCTCAAGCTAACAATTAACAGCGTCCTGCACTGCCCGTGACCAGCAAGGCAGCAAAAGTCTCCCGCACCACGGGGGAGAGGCAGCGCTATATGCGCGATGACCACGCCTCCCCCTCACTCACGGCAGCTGTGGTGGAAAGTGTTGCACCCTGGGGGTTGCAGTCCTCCCCAGAGTGAAGGTATCAGTGCAGGGTAAACAGCGTGGCCCTAAGACCCTTGTCCCACCAGGGATTCCTTCGGATAACAATTAACAGCGCCTGCACTGCCCGTGACTAGCAAGGCAGCAAAAGCCTCCTGAGTCTGCTGAGTCTATTTCGGTAAACCTTTGCAGTGTTGAATCTGTGGGCTTTTAAGGATTTGAATGATTAAAATTATAAACGAACATGACCAGATATAGCTATCGCAGCTAGTGCCCTGGCCTTGCCTGGTCTTGCGCAGACAGGCAAGCAAAGCAGACAGACTGATGTACAGGCTGGTGGGCTGATGGATGAGCTGGAGGGCTGATGGACAGGTGAGCAAGCAGCCGAGTACAGCAAGGAAGACAATGCAAATGTTACAGTCCTTGCAGAGTGGTTAGAATACCAGTGAGTAATGGTGCAATAGACCTTACATGCGGGCACTAGGAACCCGCAGTTAAAGGAAAGGGAGGATAGGAAAGGCAGGACAGGAACCAGAAAGCGAGCGGACAGAGGGTCTCAATAGCTAGGTAAAGGAGAATCAAGATAGAGGAAGGCATTGTGAATGAAGAAGAATAAACATAAGTTTACCTGTATCTGTAGCGTACGAGTCGTCTGTGTGAAGCAAAGAACACAACAACTGGCGATGAGGGTATCCCTGGTGGTGGTAGAGCTCAAAAGACGATCCGAATGCAATGTGCGTCTCTGTGTTGACTGAGAGCCCCAAGTACCGCCATTTAAGGAGAAAGGCATCCAGGACCCCACATCAGCAACGTGATCATGCTACTGTATGGGGAAAAAGTCTTTTCGAAGTTGGATCTTAACAAGGGCTATCACCAGATTAAACTCCATGAAAATTCACCGTATATATATCAACACTTTCTCTACTCATCAAGGTCTAGTGAGATACAAATGGCTCAGCTATGGGGTTTCTTCTGCTGCTGAGTTTTTCCAAGAGGCAATCAGAAGGGTCACGCATCATATTCCCAACGCCCTTAACTACAGTGATGAAATCCATGTGTTTGGGGCTACTGTGCAGGACCACAACAAAGCACTGGATCGGGTGTGCCGTGCTCTCCTGGAAGCAAACCTAACGTTCAATAAAGACAAATGTGAATTTCACAGATCCACATTGAGATTCTCTGGACACATCTTTTCATGCTCAGGAATGAGACCAGACCCTGAAAAGGTCACAGTGCTGAATGACACCCCTCGCCCTCGATATTGCTGGAGATGTTTGATCATTACTAGGATATGCTGAAGATGTTAGATCATTACTAGGAATGGCCAGCTACTGTGTGCACTATATTAAGGACTATGCCCCCATCAGTTTCCCCTCCGGGAACCAACAAAGCAAGGCCACACATTTAAAGGGGCAACCAGATGCTCTCAAGCATTTCACTTAATCAAGGCCTTTATTGAGTCGGCCAGAAATCTGGCTTAATTCCACCCTCGTTGGAAGACCATAATCACTATGGATGCTAGCCATGTAGTACTCGGAGCCATACTGACACAAAATGACAAGGCAGGTGTTCGACGTGGCCCTTTTTGCAGGGTCATTCCAGAACTTTTTGCCTTCCTCCTGTATTTTTTCTAACCTGTAGGTGGGGGGTTTAGGATCATGGGCACTGCTGTTCAGTGCTAAAGTGAATGTGCTCTCTATAGTAAACTTGATAAGATTGGTCTACACCTGTTTGGCATATTTAATTTACCTATCAGTCCCTTATACAGTGGAATCTCATATACCAAGGGCCAGTAAATGAAATGCTACTGGTGGACTTGCAGCTCTGCTTGCGCCACCCACCAAAGTAGCCTTTCAAACCAGTCTCAGGCCTCTGCCACTGCAGGGCCTGCGCACACAGTTTACTGCTGCTATGACGTGGCGCATAAACTGGTTGTCACGTCTGTGACTACCCTTTTACTACATATTAGTCACCCCTAAGGTAGGCCCTAGCAAGCCCTAAGGGCAGGATGTGGTGTAGGTAAGAGCTAGGACATGTGCCTCAACTGTGTGGCATGTCTTGGTAGTGACAAACAGCCTATTTGGTTTCTCACTGCTGTGAGGCTTCCCTCTCATAGGGATGCATTGGGGATTCCCTGATATGTGCTTCAGTGGTGATTCCTGACATGAGAGGGGTAGCACGATCAAGTTTGGTAGGTTTGGAATAGTGGTGATAAATGCTGCGTATTGGTGTTCACAGATTTATTATTACTATTTTAGAAATACAACTTTTAGAAGATGTGATTAGACTGTCTAGCTTTGGAGTGACAGGAGCTGGTAAGGGGCAGTGCCTCCAGAAAGTCTGGACGAGTCAGTGCTATGCTGAATAGGCCTGGTCTGCATTTGGAGTGGTGGAAAGAGTAGCACCTGCACCGGAATAGGACTGTGTCCACAATGATGGCTCCACCCCCCTGTGGTGTGTCTGGGGCCATGCCTTACACTTACACTGTAAGGATATTTTTAAGTGCCCTCCAGAACTGGTTTGGACTGGGCTCAGAGCCCTGTGCCAGCAGAGAACAAAGACTTTGTGGAGTATAAGTCTTGGGGCTGTGACCCCATGTCTAGAGCTTGCTTCGAGCAGAAAACACTGCATGGACTGCAGTGCGCCAGGAGGAACCACCATTGGACTTTACTGTTGATGGAAGGACTGCAACTTCTACCACACAAGCCTTTGTGCTGGCCTGCCTGTGCCCAGCTCTGCTACTTGCAATTCCTGTAGAAAAGTGCTGCCTGCTCCCTGGTTGTGTCTTGAAGTGGGAGACAAGCGGAGCGCTTCATATTTTTCTTTCTGCAGGTTTCCTTTCCCTGTGTGCTTTTGCCCCTGGTGTGTGCTGGTGTTGCAGTAGCAAGTGGAGAACACTTTGCTGAGTGGAAGCGCTTGAGGAGTGCTGGCTAACTTTCCGCCGGGGCAGGGGGAAAACCCCCTGGTGAGCACAGTTAATCTCAAACAGCCTGAAGTGCACCGAAGAGGAATTGGGCTGGCAAGAGAAGTTGCCACCGCTCCTGTGAGTCCAAAAGTGGGCCCCCCCAGCCGGTTTCCATAGCAACGAGGGAGCCGCAGGAGAAGCTAGCCCCGCCTCCGCAGCAAGGGAGGCTCCGTCCCGGAAGAGGAAATTAAAGGACTCCGGTGCGTGGTGGGCATGGCCAGAGTACGCCTGCAGTGCGGTGAAGACGGGGAGTCTATTAAGTGCTCCGGGGCCAGAGAAATGTCCCGGCCGAAGATAGCGGGCTGACAGGAACTTCACTCCTTGTCCTGTCAACCGCCTCCCCCTTTTTATAAAACAGAGCGGCAGCACCGCATGGTTGCAGGCAGCCACGGGTTAAGGAGGCAGGGCAGAAGGTCCTGACCTACCGGAGACTGTTCTCCATGAGGGAGCAGAGAGGACGGGCTGTTATACCCCGACGGGGTCCAGGACACCCATGAGGTGTCTGACTCACCTGGAGTGTGGTTCAGTCCACGTGCTGGGGCTGAACCAAGGTGAAATCAGGTGAGGAGCCGACTCGGCGTCCCCCTACTAGCCCGAGGTAGCAGCTGCCCCGTGTGGTAGTGGGCAGCTGCCTTGACAAATAGGGCTACACAGGACATACTCAGGGGACCCTGTGAGGTAAACCCCAGAGAAAGTTGTCCTATTGACAAGAAGGAGGCAGTAGTCTTGTGTGTCTTCTGAGTAAATGGTGACTACCACATTATTAATGCCTGTTGCTCACATGATTGGGGTTACATTGTCTGAACTACACCCTATGTGTTGAGTCATGGTGACCTGCCTATGCCTAAGGTGGGCATGCAGTGCTTAGGATACGTGCAGTGTTGCTGATTGGGTTTACACATAATGTGTTATGCTTAGTACAGTTACTACCCGGTAGTTTATGATTGCCTTAACTGTGATTTATGTGATTCTGACAGTGTCCTGATTGGCCTTGTGATTTATGTAATCCCTGTGAGGTCATGACAAGTGCCAGTAGCACATTGTAATACATGTAATTGTGTTCTAATGTGTTTGTATGCATGATACAAAGCCTATTTTTATATAACCTTGTGAGGAGTTTCTTTTGTGGTGTGCCTAGTGTGTCGCTGCTGTGTGAGTGTGTTGCGCAAACGCTTTACACATTGCCTCTGGGATAAGCCTGACTGCTCTGCCAAGCTACCAAGGCAGTGAGCAGGGGTTATCTTCAGCGTGTAACTCCCTTGCCCTGACTAGAGTGGTGGTTTCTGTCTGGCTTAGGCACATGTCCTAGCCAAACAGAAATCCCATTTCTAACAGAAGGTGATCAACGTCACATAGTAGCCTACGCCAGCCGCAGCCTGACTGACACCGAGAGGGCTTACGCACAGCCTGAGAAGAAAAGTGTGGCTGTGATCTGGGCCTGTGAGCATTTTCACATGGACGAGTATTCCCGATTCCCATTTGCTCACCTGATATCATCCACCAAAGCAGCCACCACTATACCAGCATTGGATGAAATCTTTGCAGCATGGGTAATACCTAAAATAGTTAAGACCTCTTCAGTTCAACGGACATGAGTTTGCTGCATTTGCTACTCATCTCAACTTTCCACTAATCAAAAAATCACTCGTATGTGGTCACAGACCAATGGAAATGTGGAGATGTTTATGGCCACCATGAAGAAGGTCATAGCGCAAGCAGAGCTGTCAAGGCGAGATATTCAGACAGCTCTGAATAAGGTACTACGAGCATATCTGAGGGCGCCACACAATACCACGGACAGGTGTCCAGCTACTCTGATGCAGAGCTGCACTGTGAGCATGAGAATACCTGATTGGGAAAACTCAGCTTGCTGTGTTTGTCAAGGTTCTGATTATGAAGAATTTGCAGCAGTGGACAGAACCAGAAAAGCCAAAAGGAAAGAATATGTAGACAGCTGTCTGAGAGCCAAACCATCAAGGAAGGAACTGGGTATTCCGTCCGGCAAGAACACAAAAAAAGAGACTGATAGAATTCCATGCCCATCCAAGGCTCTATTTGCTAAACAGTGTTCACTTTGAATCAATTAGTTTTACACAAATAAATGCATAACTATATCTATCTTGGAAAGATGTGAAATAAGCAACAAGGTGTTTGGCTTAGAATAAACTGAACCTTTTATGATTCTGAACATTTGTGATTCTGAAGGAATCCACAGTGCTCAATACCGCATCCAACGTGTGGTGAATATGTTGCCGCTGCATATGCAGAGGAAAAAGATTTAGGGCAGCGATGAGCTATGACAATGTCAGGTGGACATTTCTCAGGTGTGTGGTTGTGACTGTCCTAGCAGAGTCAACAAACAAAAGTTGATGGACAGAAAGCGTGATTTAATCACAATCACTGCCGATCACTCGCCCTGTATTCCAGTCCATCGTTTATTTCCTTTCATGCCACTTTAGATAGAAGGCCACATTATGCAAATCAGTACTGACTGTGCTTATGGGAACAGTCCAGCCTTACTACCAGGCAAGGCCACCTCGTGAAGGGAACTCAAGCAACCAGGGCACAAGACCTAAAAAAAGAAGTGGGGGGGGGGGGGGTTGCTGGCGTCACGACAGGAAGTGACTTCACGAAAGGTGGCTTGCACCATCAGACTCATTGCTTCCCCTCGCTCACCCCTTAGATGCAATTGCATCAGAGAAGCTAGCGCGTGAGCAGCGTTCTGAATAGGCTCTGATTTCGCCCCAGAGAAGCCTAAGAGTGAATGTGTGGCTCCATTTGCTCCAGTTATCGAGCTCTCGGTACAATAAGTTGGGGGGACGCCGTCCACCCGCGTGCTACCCCGACTCGAGAACCTGCAAGCAACACCAAACAGATTTCAGCCCATTAGGGTGCAGTTTGAAACCCATGGCACAGTGAGCACGGCACTCATGTCTCAGCATACCTGTTGTATAGGGCATCCATTCCAACAAACAACAAAGTGATACATGGAATGTTTGAAATAATCTCAAGAACTGTCAATCTCATGAGGCTTTATTCCATTGAATCATTCTTCACCCACCATGCCACTCTAGGCAGAGCTAGGCAAATCAATACTGACCCTGCCCGCCCAAATTGGCAAGCCAGCCTCCTGCCCCAAAGCAGAATACAAGCAGAAACCCAGACTGGCCCATTAGGAACTTGTCAGGAAGGTGCTGCTTGAGTCATGTGACACAGTGAGCAAGGGACCCATATCAGGGCCCAGACCTAGGCAGTTCTCTATGTGTGCACAGATCTCTGACCAAAAATGTACTTTTGTGATTTGGCCCCAGGGTGTTTTTATATCCTTGTTTCTTTCACTTAATCAGTGCTTGTGCACTCATGACAAAATACCTCAATAGTTCAGTCATTCTTAAACGATCCAAAGATTAACTCTGGGAAATAACTATATCCACCAAATATTTATTAAAGGCTATTCATAAATTAAATGTAAATTAAATCTCCTCACATTACAGCCGTTCAGTTTATTAGGATTTTTTAAAAATACTAGCTAACCCATTATACAGTAATTAAATCCTGTTCTTGAGAATTGTGTGATTGGTCCTTCCTTAAATGCAAATGTTTCGTTAATTCTAAAATCAGACAAATACCCCACAAAATGCACCTCACACTTTTCAACAACTTTGCTCATCTTAAATTATCATATTGACAACTATTTTGTATGCTAGGTTGTACCGCTTCCTGTTGCAGCTAACTATTCCATATATGGCAGGACTTATGGTGGCGATCAGAAGGCATGAGGCAGGTCGCACGTGCAGTGCAACAGGGCGCGAAAAACAATATTTGAAGCTGCAGCAGGTCCAGGCGGGAAAATACAAGGGAAAAAACAGAAATGAAAAAACAGTGGGTTCGTTGGAAGATACCCCAGGGTGACAAAAAAAAGAATCTGGGAGTACAGGGTGGAATCCCCCTCACCCATAAAAAGACAAAAATAGTACCACAAAAAGAGGGTGGGAGGCTTGCCAGAGTAGTAGAGATCTTCTGTTTATGACAGAGCCAGTGTGTATTAAGCTAGGTATTTAAATAAGCATTTACAATGCAATCGGTCTCGCCTTCGCAAAAGTTAGAGCTATTGGCATTGTAAATGACAAACGTTTTATTTATGTGTTGGTTTTGAAAACAGATAAATAAATGGCATTGTCATTGGATGGATGGATGGATGGACGGAGAATGGGTGGATGGATGGATGGAAGGGTGGGTGGATGTGTCAACAGGAAGAGTGATGAATAGGATGGGTGAATGAATGCTGGGTGGATGGAAGGGTGTGTCAAAAGGTGGGTGGATGAATGATGGGTGGATGGATGTGTGAGAAGGTGGATGGATAAATGAAGGATAGAAGGGTGGATGGATGAAGAATGGGTGGATGGATAGATGAAAGGATGGATGGAAGATGGGTGGATGGAAGATAGGGTGGATGGATGAAGGATGGGTCGATGGATGGATGAAAGGATGGATGGAAGGGTGGATGGGTGAAAGAAGGGTGTATGGATGATAGAGTGGATGGATCAAGGATGGGTCCATGGATGGATGAAAGGATGGGTGGAAGTGTGGATGAATGAAGAATGGGTGGATGGATAGTTGAAAGGATGGATGGAAGGGTGGAGGGATGGCAGATGGGTGGAAGGATGATAGGGTGGATGGATGAAGGATGGGTCGATGGATGGATGAAAGGATGAAAGGATGGGTGTATGGGTGAAAGAAGGGTGGATGGATGACAGGGTGGATGGATGAAGAATGGGTGGATGGATGGATGGATGAAAGGGTGGGTGGATGTCTCAAAACGAAGACTGATGAATAGGGGGGGTGGATGAATGATGGGTGGGTGGATGGATGTAGGTGCCAAAAGGTGGATGAACAGGCGGCCATGGCACGGCATTAACTATGATGACGTATGGTGACGTTTTTGGGTAATCCCGTGGTTTAAGGGGCATGATGGATCGTGATGGCGAGTTAGTATTATTATTGTGAGTTATTATTTGTCATTCTTTCAAAAATCTCAGGTAATGAACTTGCATTTGGCTGGTGTTCAAGCAAGCGTGTCATAGAATACAATCGACACAACCACACACACAGGAAGACCTTACACACACACACAGATATACATGCATATACACAAACCAATATTCTGTCTCTCTCACACACACACACGCACGCACCCAGGAATACCTTACACACACACACAGATATACATGCACATACACAAATATTCTGTCTCTCCCACACACACACGCACCCACACACAAGCAGCAAACACACAGATTCATCCACACCCATGTACACGGGCAGCACTGCTGTGAAATCACGGGTCTCTCGTTCAGAGTACACAAGCCCTTCCGAGAAGGCCCCCTCCTCCCAATGTGCCCCACACCGGCTGAGATGCACACAGCCAGGCCCCGTGTTTCCGCCATCTCCTGCCCTCGCAGCTGAGATGACCAACACGTCCTGTCGCCAGATACTAAACATGATACAACCCGACACCCAGCATCTTCACTTACACCTCACTACAGCTTTTCACTGTAGTCAACCCGCCCTATTGGCTTTGTCAGTGGGTGTTCAGAATGCTGCAGCACACCAAAGCATCCCATCCGTGCATTGATTCAAATTACGCAATTAAAACAGAACACAGCATCCAGTTTGTAGAGACTAGAAGCATCTGAGCTGCCAGTGTTTAGCAAATAGCGCTTAACGTAAAGCACCAGGAGAAGGGGCTGCAGTGAGGTGGAGCTCAGAGGTGGGCCCTGGTCTCATGAACAGCACAGATGTTTTTTCTCCCACCCACACCACCACTGGACAGAGTTAGCTCTACTTAGAGGCGGGACTGTGCCAGCCACTTCACTGCCACCCGCACCCTTCAGACCCACCCACGGTGCCTCCATGACCCTGATGTTTCTCAGAGTGCTCAACATGTAGAGGTGGGACTGTGCCTGCCACTTCACTGCCACCCGCACCCTTCCGCCTCCACGCCCCTGATGTTTCACAGAGTGGTAAACACACACACACAGATATACATGCACATACACAAACAAATATTCTGTCTCTCTCACACACACACACACACGCACGCACCCAAACACAAGCACGCCAACACACAGATTCATTCACACCCATGTACACGGGCAGAACTGCTGTGAAATCACGGGTCTCTCGTTCAGAGTACACAAGCCCTTCAGAGAAGGCCCCCTCCTCCCAATGTGCCCCACACCGGCTGAGATGCACACAACAAGGCCCCATGTTTCCGCCATCTCCTGATCTCGCAGCTGAGATGACCAACACGTGCCGTCGCCAGATACTAAACATGATACAACTCGACACCCAGCATCTTCACGTATACCTCATTGTACTGCGGGGAGCGCTTCCTCAGGCAGCCATTACTCTGACATCGAGCTTTGGGGCGGGAATTAAGCCCGAAATGCACAATGTTGTTGAAAGCACTTTATTTTACAGATTACATTATTTCATGAATACATAAGGCTTTAGTATACAAAAGTGGTCAAATCGATAACAATTAAGGTAAAGCCAAATTTATGCTGCTCCGTTCTCTAGAATTTAAAACAATTGCTGCGAAGAGAGAGCTCTTTATGTATAATATTGTTATATTTTCTTGCCTATTCAATGTCCGGAATTGCCAAAGCCGATCGTTTTAGGGAGTAGATGTTGAAATGCTCAACAACGAATACTTGGTGGTTGTACTAAGCATTGATACTCTGGTTTCTTCTGTTGTAGGACCGGACGGGTCTACTTTGGCATTACATCTGTGAGTATCTACAGATGAGGTGACTTTTTAATAAGTTAGAGGTGTTCACCCAGTAATAATTTGTGGCACTTGCACTCTATTTAAGCATATATAGTGGGTATTTGGTGATTGGCTTGTTGTACAGTTGTATAGTTGTATATATGACACAGTATATAGTTTCTCAGTTTTTGGGCACCATATCCGGTGTGAGCAGACGGTACACAGCATGCATACAGGAGATTATTACTGATTATATGATATGTTGTTTTACTATAGATTCATGGTGCAACGGTTGTCCTGATGATGGTCTCGGTTAATTTCGTGGTGTGAGACCGAAACGTCGACGAATTGACACTTTTTTGCTAACAACATCATCAAGCTTTGTATATCAAGAATGTATATAGTTGTTAAATAATGTATATATGGCATAAATTTTACATATTGTCGATATAATCTGCAAAAAGTGTCAGTCACTACTGCTCATATAGAAAACTGAAGTAGCAGTTTATTTTTTGAGTTGACTTACATGAATTGTCATATGGATGTCTACCTATGCTGATCAAATAGGATATATTTTTTGTATATATCTTATGTCATTATATAAAAAATACACTGATCAAATTATAATCTCTTGTTTTTCTATTGATTATGCTCATTGTTATGACATACACATAAATTGCTAAATAATGTGAAATAAGTCCTGCAGGAACCTTTTTGCTTGTGTTATCAACAACAAATACAGTACCCCTCCACCGACCTTGTTATCCGCCCTTTGCCGAGATTGGTGGTACAGGTGCAGAGAGATAGTGTCAATGGCCAGAGACAAGGCAGTGAAAAAGGCGGAGACCGTTGGCAAGGGCTGAAGAGCCGGGTGCTATGAGAAACAGCAGGTCCTATACACCGCTAGGAATGTGAAAAGGGGGCAAGGAATAACATAACATAATGTCATGTGACAACAGTAGGGACAGGCCTATGCCAGATTTTTCCACTTGTTGAGAGATGTGTGGACCCTTTGAAATATTCTATTTTCAAGATGGAGACTTATGTTTCGAGTAATTTTAAGTCGGATTCTGTCCACCCAGAGAAAGGGGTTCCGCTGGGACCTGTAATGTTGGGTGTTAGGGGGTCCAAACACACAGAGGGGCTGATTACCACGGACACTTGTGGTGGCCCGGATATCATGAAAGGCGACAGCGGGTTTTGGGCGGAGAGTTAACTTCACTTAACTCTTTTGCACCGGCTTTTTCCTCTTCTTCATCAAATATATTCCTCCAGAGGGCAACATGGTGGACTCCGCGGAAGCAATGTTTCCTCCGAGATAACGAGCCTTCAGCCAGCCTTCCCTCCCCGGCCTGATATCCACTGAAGCAACGAGGAGGTCCGGGCACTCCCAGGGACCCTGGGTCGCTCCGTGCCAGGGGCTGAGGGGTGGCGATTAGCGAACGTGCATTCCACCAGAAATCTTTGAAATAAATCCAGTTTAAAGAAAACGGAGGGTCGGTGGCGGTCAAAACAGAAATCCTATAAACAATATAAGCCGAAACTCACGGGCGGGTCAAATCCAGAGGGAAGATACGCAGCAGTACGCGTCACTCGAAATATACTTACGCCGAGAATAAAGTCTCCACGAGTAGAACTGGGCAAAACCAAAAGCAAGACAAGCCTTGTACCGCGGGGATCGCTTCCTCAGGCAGCCATTACTCTGAGGGAAGATACGCAGCAGCGCGCATCACCCGAAATATACCCACGCCGTGAATAAAATCTCCACGAGTAGAACTGGGCAAAACTAAAAGCAAGACAAGCCTTGTACCGCGGGGAGCGTTTCCTCCGGCAGCCATTACTCTGACGTCTGCTTTGCTGACGTCGAGCTTTGGGGCGGGGCTAAGCCCGAAATGCACAATGTTGTTGAAAGACAACCATCACAGCCAATAGAAAGAGACTTTTCTCTTTTGGAACCGTCCCACTTGGACGGCCTCAGCTTGACTTGCTGCTGGCGTAAAAGGTTTCTTAACTTCTTTATGGGGCCATCTGTTTGGACCCATAAAGAAGATAAGAAAGCTTTTACCACACACGTAAGTCAAGGAAGCCAGTCCATGTGGGACAGCTTCAAAAGAGAAAAGAGTACATCACTAACACCTCTTTTCCAATGGCTGGCCACCGTTTAGCATGAACGGTGACGCCAGCCAATGGAAAAGAGGGGCGGGGCTTAACTTCGCTAGTGAAACTTACTCTATATCATTAAATCTCACCAACGAGACTGCGCAAGTGCGCAGCCTGTTCTATCTGAGACCTAACGAGGTGTCACGGCTTCCACTGCCTTTCAAAAATAGACATTTGCACCGAAGGACATGCATGGAGTAGTTGCAGGGGTATTGAAGCTGTGAGAGGCTCAGTGACAAGAGGGCTTCTCGTTTACATTTATGAAGGGGGTGGAGGGGGGTGTGAGAGAGACAGAGAGAGATTGATGAGGACATCTGCAGCACACATGGTACAGAGTGCAGAAACCGGCCAATAGTGAAAAGGAGTGTTAGATACCATCTAAAATGGAAGACGTGCATAACCTGAATTACCCCGGTTGTTGTGGAGAGTGTACTATATGATACCAGAATATCATTGTCAGAATATAGTTTAACATTAACATTGCGTCCTAACTGCTGTTTAAGAAACTAAAGCCCCATTGGACCTAATAATCAAAAATCTACACCTAATGGAACAGTATTTTTGAAAAGGATAATTAGCACACAATATGTATGTCAGATGATATTTCCATATATGGCATTCTGATGAATAAACAAATATGGAGATGTGTGAACTTTGGTGTATGCCCTGAAGAGTTGCACCATGATAACGCCATGATGAGAAATAATACTATATCCTATCAGTAGGATAGGTACTGGGGCATTTCCGAGACATCTCATGGTGAGTCCGGTGGGGGCACCAGTATAATGGCTCTTCGGGTACCTGCAACTAGCTCTCTCTCATGTGTGCTTCCTTTCCTACTAAATTGTAAACTTTTGCTTGTTTTTTTTTGTAATAAACTTTTTATTGAAGCCAGAAGTTTTCATCAAAAACATATAAACATTGCATCAACATTCCACCAATTCCTAAAACAGAAATAATACATTCATAATACAAACCACAAGGATCAATAAAATGCATTAGCACAATCAGAATCACGTAAAAATTCATAACCACAACCCAATCTATAGAATCCATCTTAAATCTTAGAAACCCAATTCCCCCTCTACAATTAAATAAAATAGCTGCCCCAAATCTTATCAAATTTCTTAATACTTCCCCTCCGAAGTGCAAAAGTGCGTTCACTATTCTTCACCTGTTTCATTTTATGACCCCATTCCAAGACCGAGGGAATCAAGTTTGTTCGCCATTTTTGCAGTAGGAGTGACCTGGCTACTGCCATTGCTATATATAAAAATTTAATGATTGGATCTTTAAAAGAAAGGTCAGGGTCAAATCCCCAGAGCACTAATTTTTCGTTCACTATCAGTTGGATGTTGCATACCTGTCTCAAAACGCCAAATAGGTCTACCCAAAACTTATGAATTTGGGGACAACTCAGCATAATATGAGACCAATTGGCTAATCGATGGTTTATGCAATGAAAGCATTGGGGGGACTGGTTTTGGATATATGTTAGATAAAGAATGGGGAGTTCGATATAATAACCATTTGCTAAAAAATAACATTCTACGCCAATTTACCCCCCTCAATGTACTAAAATTAAGTTTATTAATAGTTGACCAAGTATAGGATGACATTTCTACATTTTTTAATGGCTTTTAGCTCAAGATCAGCTCCCTGGATTGAGGCTAAATTTGAGGCTAAATATTTCCTCCAAGCACCTGGTTTCTTATCTGATGCCCTCACCGATAATTCATCTATCAACTGGCTCTGCTCAATAGAAGAGAAACATCCAATTATATAAGATATTTATATAAAGTACTGTAAGAATTGGCTAAAATAAAATCATTCGGAATTAATTGTACCATTTCAGCTACCGTAACCCATTTACCATTTCGCAAAAAATCCAACACTCTACTAAATCCAGCCACTGCCCATTTTGATGCCAGATATAGAGGTTCTCTTACCCCCACGAAAGAAAGGATTCCGTCTAGCAGTGTAGTTGAGTTAATTGCCGGAATAGAATACTTTTTGAACAAAGCCTGTCGTTTTTTTTTAAAATCAGAGAAGGCACTTATAACGAACCACTTTCGAGGATCTAAAAATCAACAAGGGGAAATGGATTTGAGTATTTTTACACAGTAAATTCATAAAATAATTACAATAAAGCTTTGGAAGTGGCGAAACCTTGAATCTAGATAAATATTGTACAAAATACGCATAATAATAATCCCTGAGGTTGGGTAGAGCTAACCCACCCCGATCCACATCTTCATATAAAGTGCTAAGTGCTATACATGGTGTTTTCTATGCCCAAATAAAGGCTGTAAACATAGACTCCTCCTGTGAAAATAGGAACCTGATAAAGTGCATGGTATAGTAGAAAAAAGAAAATTAAATAATGGAAGAACCGACATTTTAATTAAGGCAACTCGTCCTAAAATAGAGAGAGGGAGTATGCTCCAACGAGCAAGCAAGCCCTGAACCTTCTTAAGAAGAGGAGCCAAATTTAAATGATATAGATCATTGTCAAATTCCGAAAAAAAGAACCCTAAATATCTTTTTGGACTAATATTGACAGAAGCAAGGATATCGGGATGCAAGTCTAAGGGTACCCTCCCACGCTGCAAAACTTCGGTCTTCTCTTTGTTAATACGGTAGCCACCTAGGCCCTCGAATTCTTCAAACAGCTCGAAGACTTTTGCTTGAACCTCAATTTTTGGTGTAATTATAAGCATGATGTCATCTGCGTATAGTTTTAATTTTGGCATTGATGGAATTGGTGGACAAATCTCGGCACAGTTCCGAATGGCTATCGCCAAAGGCTCGATAAAAAAAGCAAACAGAACTGGCGATAGAGGGCACCCTTGCCTATTGCCTCGTTTAATTACTAACGACCCTACCACAGCCGTATTAATAACTACGTTGGCGACCATACCGGCATACAGATTACGGATCAAACATATAATCTGAGATGGAATGCCGAAATGCTTCAAGATTGTAAACAGTGTCTCCCAAACCATGAGCTCAAAAGCCTTTTCGGCGTCTAATAATAGAACTAAGGCTGGTATCCTCTGTGTGTCAAAATAATCCAAAGCCTCTGTCAAGAAATAAGTATTAGTAGCCAACTGTCTTACAGTGATAAAACCGTTTTGATCCGAATGGATCAAATTTGCAGCAAACTTATTGAACCTAAGGGATAAAAGTTTCGTAACAATTTTATAGTCCAAGTTGATGTAGCGATCACGTTGTCCCAGCAGTGGAAAAGGCCTTATCCCTACAAACGTCGTTGTCTGCCGTTCCATCACAGTATGATGGAAAACATTGGAATGACTACAGCTACCAGCATGCCGAGGGGCGGGAAGAGAGGAGAACGGGGGCGGATCCTATTAAAGCACCTCCTTGCAACTGGACAGGTGCTTGTCAATCGATCTGGTGTTTGAGGAATGGCGGATGGTGTTCCCCGCCAGAATTCAGCTTGAAGAATCCTAGCAGCTGCCTGGTTGGAAATTCGATCTTGTGGAGCTTTTGGGACTACGTGTATCTGGAACTGTCTTGGAGGTAGTTTAAGCGGAGAGAGTGCGGGCTCGCCTCCTCCGCTTTTCACAAAAAACCGAAGTGAATAAAGAACAGCCGCTGTGCTTTAAACTCGCTGAAGTGTGTTTGAATTGCATTGTGAGCGCGGAAGGGAAAGAAGGGAAAACGCGACTGAAAGAATACACGCGTTTCTTGTCATTCCTTTCAGGGATTTTGTGATTGCTCGTTTATTGGACATTTTCAATTCTATCCCAGTAGCTACGTTTGGAACTACAAAGTATCACTGCTGGTTCTGTATTGTTTGGGCGCTTATTGAATGCGCGTTGTGACTCCTAACAACACTTGCATTGGCTATGTAGAGAAGCCCCATTGGATGGTGTAAATCATTGTGACAGTGAATAGACACGTGTTCTATGCATTTTCAGTATACTTCTCAAAAGGAATTTGGGAGTGGCGCTGCACAGCGTTTATTATTTTTTGTTCCTGTTTTGGCCTTGAACTGAACTGTGCGCAATTACCTGATTGACTGAGGGAATTCTGGTGAGCAGGGACACAGTACCTTAATACCTTGTGTGATAACTTGTGTGGGATTTTGAGGATAGACTTTACATCTTCTGTCTTGTCATTTCTTACTGCAGTGTGACATCCGTCCTGGTATATGAACAGTTCCTTTGACCAGACCCGGAGGGAAACACAGACCCTACAGAGAGTTTATTATTTTACCCACTTCCCTTTTCCCCTGGGTACAGGTCCACACAGGAGAATTGCCATCTTCTGTTGGGGTTTGTGCAAGGTGGAATAGGGAGGCCTTTCTTCCGTCATCGTCTCTGCTAGTCACAAGAATCAGGTTAGTGGCGTTAGTCTATTCTTGCGCTGCTGGCAATCTCGACAGATTGACAAGCCCAAGTATATACGCCTGGCCTAGACGATGGACGTCAATGCGGTATTGGCCTCTGTGGTGGAAAGCTTGGCTGCATTACAGCACGAGGTGCAATCCTCACGTATGGAAAATCAAACCTTGCATAAAGAAGTAGGCACACTACGTAGGGAGGTTGCAGGACTTACATGTAGAGGAACTGGAGGGGTTTCTTATATTAAGCCAGCTACACTGCCTCCTCCTGTATCTCCTACACAAATCCCATCTTCAGGAACTCAAGGGGGTGGGTTCACTGTACATCCTCCTACTATACCTCCTACTGATCCAGCTCACACTGTTCATGTTATTCAAAATACTGGGATCCCATTGGCACCTCCTGAGCGATTTTATGGAGACCCCAGAAAATTTGAGACTTTTTTGAATCAGTGCAGATTACATTTTTTATGTAAACCTGTTGTGTTCCATGATGACCCTGCAAAGACGGCATTTATGATGTCTTATATGGGTGGCAATGCGTCAAGTTGGACAATTCCTTTAATGGAAAAGAATGATCCTATACTGCACAATTTCCCTCAGTTTTGTTTGGAACTACGGAAACTCTTCGATAGGAAATCGCACATGATGACACTTGATAGGGAATTGATGACATTACGACAAGGTTC
This sequence comes from Lissotriton helveticus, assembly GCF_964261635.1. Lineage (NCBI taxonomy): Eukaryota > Metazoa > Chordata > Amphibia > Caudata > Salamandridae > Lissotriton > Lissotriton helveticus. The sequence goes on along the minus strand of NC_136065.1, from coordinate 900,366,534 downwards.
GCAGGATTTGCTGACCTACATCACTTCCTTTAACCGGCTGATAGTAGAAACGGACTGGCCTCCTGAAAAAAGAATTTCATTGTTCTATCAAGGATTGAGAGCAGAGTTGAAAGACGTCCTGGCTCAAGTCGTTCAACTCCCTTCTACCTGTGAAGAACTTATCGATTTGACCGTACAGTTAGATCATCGACTCCTGGAAAGAAGAGGGGACAGATCTAGAGGAGACAGTCGTCCTTTCTATCCTAGATTTAAAGGCCCCAGCGAAGAACAGCCAAAAACGGAAGGAGCTGAACCTATGCAAATAGGTGGTCTACGTGGTCCTCTCTCACAGGAGGAAAAAGAAAAAAGACGAAGACTGAAATTATGTCTGTATTGTGGGAAAGGTGGACATTTTATCAAGGAATGTAGAGCACGTAGTGCCCTGCCCGGAAGACCTTTCGTTCCTCGTGTACAGGCACTTATGCAGTCCGACAAACCGGCGGAAAACTAAAAAACCCAAATCAGGAAGAGGTCTCTGCCTTGGGTTCTTCGACTTCGATGATCTCACCAGTATTAGCTAATACGTTGCATCCCGCTGTTGCACACATGAATCTGAAAATCACTCTGTGGGTCACTCCTCAAGACGCTTTGGATATAGATGCGTTGCTGGACTCTGGGGCTACCGGAAATTACATCGACCAAGAATACGCGATGAAAACTGGAATTGTGTGCGAGAAGAAAGAAAAGCCTGAGTTGGTGAAGGCAGTAGATGGAACCGTTCTGTCCTCCGGTCCCGTGGCTTACCACACTTGTTCCTTATTAATGCAGACCAGCCAAAATCATCGTGAATACATTCAGTTTGATCTTATAGATGCTCCTCAATTTCGGCTTATATTGGGCATGCCCTGGTTGACCCTTCACGATCCTATTGTCAGTTGGGCAGCACGTACCATCACGTTATCTTCTGATTACTGTAAGGAGCATTGTAATCAGGATCTTTCTGTTACCAGGACACCTGGCATCACACCTTCAATTTGTCTGGCGACGGAATGTACTCAAGAACATTATTGCTGTGCTACCGTTCTTCCAGAGGAGTACAATGACTATCTTCCTGTGTTCGACAAACAGAAGGCTACCACCCTGCCCCCACATAGGGTATATGACTGCCGTATTGAGCTGGTGCCCGGAGCAGACATCCCATGTAGTAGGGTTTATGCCTTGACCGGGAAAGAAACGCAGTATTTGAAAACTTACCTTGATGATAATCTTACCTCTGGCTTCATTAGGCATTCAACATCACCAGCCTCTTCCCCTATGTTCTTTATTCCCAAGAAGGATTGTGCCGAATTGAGACCTTGTATCGATTATAGGGCGATTTATCGTGTGACCATCAAAAATCGATATCCTCTCCCCTTGATACCAGTGCTCATGGATCAGCTGAAAGGAGCCCGTTTCTTCACAAAATTAGACCTTCGTGGAGCATATCATCTGGTCAGGGTTCAAAAAGGGGATGAGTGGAAAACGGCATTTCGAACGAAATTTGGGCTATTTGAATATAGGGTGATGCCTTTTGGGCTATGTAATGCCCCTGCTGCATTCCAGTTTTTCATGGATGAAGTGCTGCGAGGATGTTTGGAAACCTTCTGCGTCGTATATATAGACGACATTTTGGTCTATTCAGCTACCTTTTCAGAGCACGTAACCCATGTGAAGACTGTGCTTGGCAGACTACAGCAAAACTCGCTTTATGCAATGCTCGAGAAGTGCCTATTCCACGCTGAAGAAGTTTCTTTCCTGGGTTACGTAATTAATGCACAAGGTTTCCAAATGGACATGAGCAAAGTCGATACCATTATAAAGTGGAATACCCCTCAGAACGTCAAATCGGTACAAAACTTCCTTGGTTTTGCAAATTATTATAGGAGGTTTATCAAGGATTTCTCAAAAATTATTCATCCGATTTCCCGTCTTTTGAGGAAGAATATCCCCTTTGTGTGGAGTGAAGAAGCAGCTGCATTATTTCAGTTCCTAAAGAAGCAGTTCACCCAGGCTCCGATTCTTCGTCATCCAGATCCGCAAATGCCTTTTTTGCTTGAGACAGATGCGTCTCATTACGCTGTGGGTGGCGTGCTATCCCAAAGACATCCTGTGACGGGTCAAATCCATCCTGTTGCCTTCTTCTCTAAGAAAATGACGCCTTGCGAGATCAATTATACCATTACAGACAAGGAGCTCCTTGCCATAAAAAGGGCTTGTGAAGAATGGCGTCACTATCTTTTGGGTGCGGTGCATACCGTTGAGATCTATACAGATCACAGGAATTTACTGTTTTTGAAGACCGCTAAGGCACTCACTCCCCGGCAACTACGGTGGACATTGTTTTTCTCTGATTTCGATTTCATCATTAAGTATAAACCTGGGCCACAAAACGGGAAAGCGGAAGCCCTTTCTCGCATAGGGGAAATCGAAGAACAGCTGGAGCCTGAAGACGCTGAACCTCCTTTTATATTGACGGAAGCGGGTGATCTGGCCCCTTCAGTGGCCCTCCTGTCCTCTCAGGACTTCTTGGAAGACGTGAAGATCGCTCTTGCAGATATGAATATTCAGGAATGGGTCCAAGAAGATTCCGAGCATCGCACAGAAAAAGACGATCTTGCCTATCATGGCACTGCGCTATTCATCCCGACTGAAGCATTGGGGCAGCAAGTGTTAGCCTGGACTCATGATTCAACGTTAGGTGGACACATGGGAATATATAAAACCATTGCCTGTGTGGAACGTTCCTTCTGGTGGCCCCGAGTCCGAGATGATGTACGACGCTACATAAGGAACTGCGCAGTCTGCGTACAGGGCAAAGCCATCCATATCAAACCTGTAGGTCTCCTCAGACCTTAGCCTATTCCTCCACATCCCTGGCATACGCTCTCCATGGACTTTATAGTTGAAATGCCACCCTGTAACGAAATGACAGTGATTTTGGTGTTCGTGGACCATCTGACAAAAATGGGACATTTTGTGCCTATGGCGGGCCTGCCCTCATCTGCGGAACTGGCAGGGGTGTTTCTCCAGCATATAGTGCGGCCGCATGGTATCCCTTGTGTTCTGATAACTGACAGGGGGACTCAGTTTACATCTCGATTCTGGAAAGCTCTGTGTAAGACATTGAACATCGATGCACGACTTTCTTCCAGCTACCATCCCCAGACTGATGGCAAAACCGAACGTCTGAATCAGACGTTAGAACAGTACCTCCGATGTTTCACTCTGCAAAACAATAGGGACTGGACCACGTTGTTATGGATGGCAGAATTTGCCTATAACAACGCTGTGCACACTACCCTGGGTTGTTCACCTTTTTTTTGTCTCCATGGCTTTCATCCTAACACTCTTCCCTTTGATTGGCCTGTTCGTTCTCCTGTCCCTAGTATCCATGAACATCACGCACATCTTAGAACAGTGCTTATAGCCGCAAAACACAGTTTAGTAGATGCTCAGTCCGCTCAGAAACGTTTTGCTGATAGGAAGAGGTCTCAGGAACCTAGCTATGCGGTGGGGGATAAGGTATGGCTCTGCACAAAGAATCTCCATCTCAAGGGGGTGAATAAACTGAAACCTAGATATGTGGGTCCATACAGTATAGTTGAGGTCATCAATCCTGTAGCGATGAAACTGTCACTTCCTAGCTCATGGTTGGTCCATCCTGTCTTTCATGTTTCCCTGCTTCAACCGTGTCATCCTGATGCGAGGCTGCCTGAGAAGCCCCTTCCTGTTGAGGTGGATGGACAGGAGGAATATGAGGTTCAATCTATTCTTGATTCTCGTATGGTTCGGGGGAGGGTGCAGTACTTGGTGGAGTGGAAGGGCTATGGGCCGGAGGAGAGGACTTGGGAACCGGTGTGCAACTTGAATTGTCCGGAGTTGGTGGAACAGTTCCATTCCCTGCATCCGGGTAGACCTGGTCGACTGCCGGGACGGCAGTCCTCGAGAGGGGGTTCTGTAGCGATCACGTTGTCCCAGCAGTGGAAAAGGCCTTATCCCTACAAACTTCGTTGTCTGCCGTTCCATCACAGTATGATGGAAAACATTGGAATGACTACAGCTACCAGAATGCCGAGGGGCGGGAAGAGAGGAGAACGGGGGCAGATCCTATTAAAGCACCTCCTTGCCACTGGACAGGTGCTTGTCAATCGCTCTGGTGTTTGAGGAATGGCGGATGGTGTTCCCCGCCGGAATTCAGCTTGAAGAATCCTAGCAGCTGCCTGGTTGGAAATTCGATCTTGTGGAGCTTTTGGGACTACGTGTATCTGGAACTGTCTTGGAGGTAGTTTAAGCGGAGAGAGTGCGGGCTCGCCTCCTCCGCTTTTCACAAAAAACCGAAGTGAATAAAGAAAAGCCGCTGTGCTTTAAACGCGCTGAAGTGCGTTTGAATTGCATTGTGAGCGCGGAAGGGAAAGAAGAGAAAACGCGACTGAAAGAATAGACGCGTTTCTTGTCATTCCTTTCAGGGATTTTGTGATTGCTCGTTTATTGGACATTTTCAATTCTATCCCAGTAGCTACGTTTGGAACTACAAAGTATCACTGCTGGTTCTGTATTGTTTGGGCGCTTATTGAATGCGCGTTGTGACTCCTAACAACACTTGCATTGGCTATGTAGAGAAGCCCCATTGGATGGTGTAAATCATTGTGACAGTGAATAGACACGTGTTCTATACATTTTCAGTATACTTCTCAAAAGGAATTTGGGAGTGGCGCTGCACAGCGTTTATTATTTTTTGTTCCTGTTTTGGCCTTGAACTGAACTGTGCGCAATTACCTGATTGACTGAGGGAATTCTGGTGAGCAGGGACACAGTACCTTAATACCTTGTGTGATAACTTGTGTGGGATTTTGAGGATAGACTTTACATCTTCTGTCTTGTCATTTCTTACTGCAGTGTGACATCCGTCCTGGTATATGAACAGTTCCTTTGACCAGACCCGGAGGGAAACACAGACCCTAAAGAGTTTATTATTTTACCCACTTCCCTTTTCCCCTGGGTACAGGTCCACACAGGAGAATTGCCATCTTCTGTTGGGGTTTGTGCAAGGTGGAATAGGGAGGCCTTTCTTCCGTCATCGTCTCTGCTAGTCACAAGAATCAGGTTAGTGGCGTTAGTCTATTCTTGCGCTGCTGGCAATCTCGACAGTTGAGCAATGTTATCGGGCGATAGGAATTAGGATCCCTGCTATTCTTGCCCTTCTTTACAAAATTCACTATGTTCCTCTGTCTAAAAGATTCTGGAACTACCCCTCCCTCTAACATAGCGTTTATCAATTGAAGAAAGAAATCGGGAAAAAAAACAAAAAAAACTTTATACAATTCAGAACTTTTGCTTGGTTGAATTAATATATGTATTCCAAAATTGAAAAGATTGCATTTAAAATGTAAATGTGCGTTTTTTCAGAAACCATAAGCTGATGTTTGGAGACATTTTTTTAATTTTCTAAATCATTTTAAAACTAATATTTGAGTGGAAAATCATGCTACACTGGGGAGACTTATTAATTATATTATTTAGTTGGTGCCAATGCCATTGCAACTATGGCTGCTATGTACCAGAGGCATTGCATATTGACAAAGCCTTTTCATTTACATTACTGCTACCAGCCATGCCTTATGAACTGAGATGATCAATGTTTGTAACCTTGTGTATGGTGACCAGTTAAGTGATCTTCTCTGATTAGGTCACTATTACAACACTTATTAGTAGCTAAGGATGATGGTAATTGAAAATTAGATTATTTTATTGCAAAAAAGATTGGAACCTCTGCTCTAGAGATTTGAGGGACTGTGTGGTCCTCGTGTTCTATTTAATAGCAGGAAGATTAACAATTGCATCATTTTTAATAAAAAAGGTTCAGTGATTGATACAATATGGTAGAAGAAACCGGGGACTGTATCAGCTTTTGAAAGGCTGACAAGGCAGATTAAATGAATCCATGCATTATCGGTCACATTTTTTTCAATATTTTCCAATATATAGCTTGAACATCAAATGACCGCTGAAATTAAGATTCATAGGGCTGCTCGAGAGCTAACCTCACTTTGAAAGAGATCCATTTTCATGGACTTCACGTTACATTATAAAGGTGAGCGACTACTCTTTATCTGCAGACTGCAGTTCACTAAATTTACATAGAACACCCTGCTTTGTAAGTTAAGAGGGTGCAGTCGCGAGGGAAGTATGCTTATGTAAAATGAAGAACCATTTTTTGTGGAATGAACACTTAAAGCGTAGTAGCTGAAAACGCTGTCTCCAAACTGCTTTTCTTTGGCCTTCAAGTACTTTTTGATTCTTTGATACCCTTGTATTTCGCGATAAAAAGATATCAACAAAGAAAAAGGTACAGAAATGCACTTGGCAGTAAGCAATCAGTACCCCACTGTGAGATGTTAGGTAATTGCCCTATATACACCGTATGGAGGGAATTACTGTTACCACACACAGGGTTAAAACTGCATGTCTAGTTATTAGATACTAAAAACATATTTTCAATTAAATGTATTATTTTATTTTTTAATGCTTGTTTACTTGATTAGTAAAAATGTATTTTTGTTCATGAATTGGTACTCTGAAAATGTCGTCCCATAGGCGCACTAGAACAAGCTACAAGTCTAATTTTAATGCGTATTGCAGACACTCTTTTGTTCAAGGTGAGCAGCTGTCTCACAGCAGGGACTAGTAGTGGTTGAATCTTAAAAGACGGCGTTTCAGAAGCAAGCTATCTGTTCAACTGCAGAAGCAGGCCTGAAAGGAATATCAAACCATGCCAGACAAGGCTGCTATCTTGCGAGGAAGTCTCACTTTGAAGCCTGGGGTGATGACCTGTATCTTGAAGGCATTTGCAGAATGATCCCTCCAGAGAAGAAGAAAGGTAAAAGCAGCTCGAAGACCCTTTGATATGCCTGCTGTTTTGCAAAGACATGGAGGGGCACTTAACATGTGAGTATTAGGTCCTCATCAGGTTGTCAATAAGTGACAGGTTATCGTAGCATCTCCAACAAGTCAACAGGCCTCGACAAGGAAAGAGATTAAACAATGAATGATGAGTGCTCGCTAAAACAGATTAAGGGGGAATGTTAATGTTGTCCAGCTGCACTACAAAATATGTTGCTTCTCATACTGTGCAATTTTGTCCTGGCTTTGTAATATGTGCCTTCAGTCAGTTTGAGTATGGATGCATGTTAGAAATGGTGGTCTCTAGTTGGCAAGCGTTTGCACCAAGTAGAGACCCTTCCTTCTAGTCAGGATAAGGGAGTTACACTCTTAAAATAACCCCTGCTCACCCCCTTGGTAGCTTGGCACGAGCAGTAAGGCTTATCTAAGAGGCAGTGTGTAAAGCATTTGCACATAACCAACAGTAATAAGGTGAAGACACCACTAAAGGACACCACACCAGTTTAGAAAAATATCCAATATTTTATACCCTTAAAACCAATCAATCAATCAATCAGGGGTTTATAAAGCGCGCTACTCACCCATGAGGGTCTCAAGGTGCTGGGGGAGGGGGGGCGCAGCTCCGGGTTAGTCAAAGAGCCAGGTCTTGAGTCTCTTCCTGAAGGTGCTCAGAGTGGGTGACCATCTGATGTTGACTAGGCGCTCGTTCCAGGTCTTTGCTGTGATGTAGGAAAAGGCTCTACCGCCTGCTCTGGTCCTGCGGATGCGTGGGGTCTCTGCCAGGGCGAGGCTGCGGAGCAGAGGTTACTCTTGGGTACGTGGAAGGAGACTTTTTTGTTGAGGTATTTGGGTCCAATTTTGTGAAAGGATTTGTAGGTGTGGGTGAGTGGCTTGAAGATTCCCTTCTTTATGATGGGGAACCAGTGGAGGGCACGTAGGTGTGGGGTCATGTGCTCATGTCATGGGGTTCCGAGGGTGAGTCTGGCCGCAGTGTTCTGGATGGTTTGGAGCATGTGTAGCACAGTTTTATTGATTCCTGGATAGAGGGCGTTGCTGTAGTCCAGTCTGCTAGTTACTAGTGTGTGGGTGACGGTCTTTCTGCATTCGTGGGGGATCCACTTGAAGGTCTTTCGGAGGATGCAGAGGGAGTTGAAGCAGGTCAAGACGACGGCGTTGATCTAGCGGGTCATGGTGAGGGAAGAGTCTAGTATGATGCTGAGGTTCCAGGCATGGTCTGTTGGCGTGGGTGGGTTTCCGAGAACAGGAGGCCACCAGCTGCTATCCCAAGCCATGGGTGAGGGTCCAAGAACGAGGTCCTCGGTCTTATCCGAGTTCAGCTTTAGGCAGCTGTCGCTCATCCAGGCTGTGACGTCTTTAATTCCTTCTTGAGAGCTGAATCTGGTGTCTTCGGGGTCTTCGTGAGAGAGAGGATGAGTTGGGTGTTGTCGGCATAAGATACTATGCTGAGTCCATGCTGTCTGATGATGGTGGCGAGTTGGGCCATGTAGATTATGAAAAGCGTGGGGCTGAGCGAGGATCCTTGGGGAACTCCACAGTTGATCTCTGTAGGTTCGGAGAGGAAGGGAGGGAGTCTGATGCTTGGTTTCTACCATAGAGAAAGGAGCAGATCTAATCGAGTGCGGTTCCTTGTTTTCCGGCATCGTGGAGTCTGGCTGCGAGAGCGTGGTGTGAGACGGTGTCAAAGGCTGCAGAGGTCTAATAGGATAAGGGTGTAGCCCTGGTAGAGTAGCATGCAGATGTTATTGGTGGCAGCGAGGAAGGCAGTCTCGTGCTGTGGTTGCTGTGAAATCTGGACTGGGAGGAGTCGAGGATGGCGTACTCTTCCGTGAAGGTGGTCAGCTGGAAGTTGATGAATCTCTCAGTGACTTTGGCAGTGAAGGGAAGGAGAGAGATGGGCCAGTAGTTTTTCAGGTCCGTCGAGTCGGTCGAAGGTTTCTTGAGGAGGGGCTTGACTTCTGCCTGCTTTCAGTTGTTGGGAAAGATGCTGGATTCGAGGGAAGTGTTGATGGTCCGGCTTAGCTCGGGAGCTATGGCGACGGCGACTCTGTGGTAGATGTGTGGTGGGCAGGGGTCCGTGGGAGCTCCTGAATGGGTGTTCTTCATGGTCTTTGTGGTGTCTTCAGTGGTAGCAGGTTTACAGGTGGTGCTGCTCGGCCGGTTGTCAGTGGTGGTGAGGGTGGTGGTGTCAGGAGTCTGTTCGCTGAAGTTGTTGTAGTGGACCTTGATTTTCATGTGGAAGTAGGAGCTGAGCTTGCTGCAGAGGTCCTGCGATGGAGGGACATCTGTGGCTTCGCTGGGAGGTTTGGTGAACTTCTGTATGACCTTGAAGAGTTCCATTGCGTTACTGGCATTGAAGTGGATTTCATTCTTGATGAAGGTCTTCTTGGTGGTTCTTATGCGCTGGTGGTATTCATTCATGACGTTCCTTTAGTTCTGGTCTTCCGTGGGTTTTCTTGTTCTGCCAGAGTTTCTCGAGACATCTACAGGAGCACCTGGCTTCTTGGTGGTTGGTGGTGATCCAGGCTGCCTTGACGGGGCACTGATTGACCGAGTGGCTGAGGGGTGCAAGCTTGTCAGTGCAGCTGGAGATCCAGCAGTTTAGTTCTTTTGCTGCAGAGTTGGCATTGGTCGTACCGGAGGGGGGGTCATGGAGGAGGGTGGCATTGAGGAGTTCCTCTGTGATCTTGCTCCAGTTCCTTCAGGGCAGGTACTGGGTGGGTTTGGGTGCAGTGGTGGGGTTGAAGGTGAAGTGTATGTAAAGTAAAGTAAAGTCCACATTTGTAAAGCGCACAATCACCCGTAAGGGTCTCTAGGCGCTGGGGGCCGTCAGGAAGATTAAGCGAGCTATTGCCCAGAGTCACATGGTGCTGGGCTAACCTGCCGCCGGGGATCGAACCCTGATCCCCAGATTCCAGCGTCAGTCGCCCTGGCCGCGGCGCCACACCTCTCCCTCTAGTAGTGGTGGTCTGTCCAGAGGGGCTGCGTGGTGTGGGTGAAACAGATGTTAGTTCCTCCTGCGAAGATGAGGTCGAGTGTCCAGCTTTGTGGGTGGGGGTGGTGATGAGCTGCTTCAGTCCGAGGTTGTCGAGAAGGATGATGGAGTTGGGGGTTTTGCGGTTGTCGAGGTGGAAGTTTTGGTATCCGATGAGGATGTAGTCCATGGAGGCAATGGTGTGGGGTGCGATGAGGTCGGCTATGGTGGTGGCGGAAGAGGCACGGGGCCCAGAGGTCTGTAGACAAGGGTCCTGCGTAGCCTGGTTCTGGGGCTGGTTTGAATCTGTAAGTGGAGGTGCTCTGTGTTGGAGAGGGGGTCGCTCGTGCTGGAGGTGGAGAGTTGGAGGGAGATTTTGTGTGCGATGGCGAGTCCTCCTCCTGGGCAGTGGGGATTGTCCTTTCTTTGGATCTTGTATACGTCGGGGATGGAGGTGGTGATGTCGGGCGGAGGTCCATGTTTCCATGAAGAAGGCGACGTCTGGCGAGATGGTGTTGAGCAGGTCCCAGATCTCCGTGGCATGTCTGTGGAAGTAGCGCATGTTGAGGAGGATGCAGGTCAGGGCTTCGGTGGTGCGGGAGTCCGTAGAGGGTTCAGCGGACGTGGGCTGGCCGTTGATGGTGAGGGATTGTCAGCAGGAGAACTGGCTGTGGGTAGTGTTCGGTGTCAATCTCTGGCCGTTGTTGTTTCTTCCGGGATTGAGTGCGAGGAGGTCAGCGGTGTTGTAGCGGAGGATGGCCAGAGAACCAGGGTCGCGGACGAGCTCAGATGGGCTTGCGTTTGCGCCAGTATCGCACCGGCTGCGCCGCATCTGCCAGTAAATAGGGGAGGGGGGCGGGAAGCGCAGCTGGGAGGCGGGAAAGCGGGAGGCAGGAAATCAGCAACGGCCGGAGGGCACAGGGGAAGCAGCGGGCACAAACAGATGAGAAACAGCAAAAGGATGGATTTTGAAACATAGAGGGTGCAGAAAACGGGGCTGAAGGCAGTACACGGGCCGGAAGGCAGAAAACTAAGACAGCAGGCAGAAGGTGGAAAAGGGGCCAGAAGGCAGAAAACGGATACAGCAGGTAGAAGGTAGAAAATGGGCTAGAAGGCAGAAGGCATAAAACGGGCCAGGAGGCAGAAGGCAGAAAACGGAGACAGCAGGCAGAAGGTAGAAAACGCGCCAGAAGGCAGAAAACGGGCCAGAAGGCAGAAAACGGGCCAGAAGGCAGAAAACTAACCGGAAGGTACATGACAGAAAATCATAGACAGCAGCCAGTAGGCAGAAAACAGAGACAGCAAGCAGAAAAAGGCAGAGAGAGGCGCACGGGCAATGGAAGAAGGCAGAAGAAGGTGCTTGACAGAGGAGCTGCTGGGGGAGAGCAGGTCTCTTATCCAGGAGGTCAGGGGTCTTGCCCAAGACCAAAAAAGATACAAATCCACCATACAGTTCTCAGAAATCTTCAGTAATCAAAACAGGCTTGAAAAACAGTTCCTTGAAGTTGATTGCGCCGTCTCGGGCTATCACGGCGTCATGAACAACAAATCCAAACAGTTCTGGCTGACCATGGTGTTGCGTACCAGCTACGGTGTCTGGAAGACCCGTAAAACAGTGCCTTTAGAAATGTAGGGCATCAGCGACCTCTCAATGAGCCCCGAAGGGCCGGCATCCGCAGGTGTCGGTTACAGAGGTTGAGGCAGGAGACGTCAGGCCCTTGAAGTCACACATGTTGCAGATCGAACTCCTTGCAGTTAAAGTCGGGAGCGCCGGCTTTGGCAGCCGTCGGGGCTGCGGTGCGAAGTGAAGTGGCGTGGCGTGCAGTGCCCTCAGGTCGCGGTGCAGGCAGTAAGTCGGTGACGGTCGTCAAGCGGCATCGTTGAGACTAGGGCTGTGGTGCAAAGTGATGCGGTGCTGTCATGGCAGCAGTGTCATTGTTGCTGAAGCGATGCTGGCTGACGAACTGGAGTCGATGGCACCAGCGTCCATGGGCCAAGGCTGCGGTTTGGGATGAGGACAAGCTGTGCCCTCAAACCATGGTGCAAGCAGTGACGTTAATTTCGGCCTGGAGCAGCATCATCTGGGATACCAAGGTGGCATCGTAAAGCGAGGTGGTGCGAAGTGTGGTGCCCATATGCCACACTGCAAGCAGCGGCTCGGTGGCAGCATCGAGTGGCGTCGTCAGTGAGATCAGGGTTGCAGTGCGGCGTGCGGCAGTGCCCTCTGCAGTGCTTTCAGGACACAGAGTTGGCAGCGGTATCGTAGACGCCGTCAGGTTTCTTTTTCTTCTGTTGCAGCACAAAACACACAGTTCCCAGTGCTGATAGCAGAAGAACTTGAACTTGAAGACTTCTTGAACAGGGGGAAGCTCTACCCCATGCCCTTGGAGAAACTCATATAAAGGAAGTTGCAGAAAGTTCAGTCCAGTCCTTTCACTGCCCAAGACAGAAGCAGCCACTGCACGCCAACCCAGCAAAGCACTCAGCAAAGTAGTAGCCCCTCCTCATGGCTTCTTGAGCTCTTCTTCTTGGCAGTCTTCTTAGTTCCTAAAGAGTTCTTAAGTTCGGGGGTCTGGGCCCCAATATTTATACCCCAAATTCCTTTGTCCTCTTAGGCAGTGTCAGTGCTTAGTCCAAACCTGTTTGGTCCTCTCTGGTCCAGCTTTCCTGTAGGAGGCGGAGCATTGTCTGCAGCAGAAAGGCCCATTCAGATGCAAGGAAATCTCCTCCCACTATTCTAAACGCAGTCCAGATCTATTCAGCCCAGCCCTGACTCATCCAGACTCTCTGGAGCCACTTCACATCCCCAGCCCCTGTTACTCCAAAGCCAGACAGCCAATACACATCCTAGCAGAGGCACACAGGATGGCTAAGCAAGAAAATACTTTCTAAAAGTAGTATTTTCAAACACAGAATGAAAAAATCACCTTTACTAAAAGATCCATCTTTAGATTCTGAGTTCAGGCATACTAAACTTTATTTTCCTCTGGTTCCAATGGGAAGTTATATTTATGAGATGTTATAAATTAACTCCCATGCTTTCCTATGGGCCAGATAGCCTTTCAATAGTGAAAAACTAAAGTGGCAGTATTTCACAGTCACACAGATTGGGGCTTGTCCTACCTTTCACATATACTGCACCCTGCCCACAGAGGTACCTTGGGCCTGCCTTAGTGGTGAATACTATGTAAGAAAAAGGAAGGGTAGGGCTTGGGAAGTGGGTGCACTTGCCAAGTCAACGTGGAAGTTATAGACTGCGCGCAAACCCTGCATTGGCAGTTCTGAATTACCTTTGAAGGGCTGCTTTTGAGGGTAGCACAACAAGTGCTGCATGCCCACTAGCAGCCTTTGATTTACAGGCCCTGGGCACACACAGTGCACTGTACTAGCGACTGACTAGTAAATCATATGACCAATCATGGAATCACCAATCCATAACAACAATTTAGAACAGGAGCACTTGCACTTTAACAGTGAACAGCAGTGAGAAAGTGAGCAGAGACACTAAACGAGCAAAAACGGGGAGGTCTGAAAGCAAAAAGACAGGGGAAACATGCCAAAAGATGCCAAGTCTAGTGCACAAGAGCGAGATACAGAGACCTGTGACATGTTTATTACAAATCCCTTAATCCCACACCATCTTCTTGCAGCAGTTCTATTCAGAAGCCTACCCCCTGCCGTGTGGAGTGCCGCAGGGAGCATAATTTAGCTCCATGCCCTTTAACCTCTATATGTCTCCACTTGCAGCCATAATTCAGACTTTTAGAATGTATGTGATATCACATGCTGACGACACACAGATCATTGTGTCGGTTCCCATGAACTCTGCCCACACTGCAGATAATTTCTCTCAGTGCATGTCCGCAGTTGCAGACTGGATGGGATGAAATTTTCTGAAATTAAACGGCAATAAAACTGAGGTGTTGCTCTTCGGCTCGCACTCTTTGAGTTGCAATAGCAATTGGTGGCCAGACACTATGAGTACATGTCTCCTCTCAGTTGAGAATGACAAACATCTGGGAGTAATCCTAAATACTGAATTTACACTCAATGACCAGCCCAATTGCGCAAAGACAACCTGCTTCTAGCTCAGAAGGATGCTTAGGAAATGTTTCGTTGTATCACCCTGCCAGCATGAAAGCAGATCGCACTAGCCCTAGTCATGTCCAGAATGGACTATTGTCACTTCCACTATCTAGATTCCAACATTAGCACTCAGCACAACAATTCTTGATATTCCCAGGTGCCAATCGGTTCCTCTGGGGTTGGGGCATTGGACTGGCTCCCCATCAGAAAGCGCATTATGTTCAAAGCAACCTGTATGGTGCATAAGGCCCAGTCCGGCAGGAATTAAAGATATGTTTCACTGACATATTCCAGGTAGAAACCTTTGATCGGCATACCGTAATCTGCTTATTGTGCCTAAGACCAGAAAGATTGCTGCAAGCAGACTCTGGAACTCTCTTCAACAAACCCGGACGGCTATCCCAGAGTTGTTGCCTTTCAGAAAAGCACTCAAAACCTGGTTCTATAGTCTATAGGCAACATTCTCTTTCTTCGGTGGGCTTATAGATAGGGTTTAGCTCTAGATGGCCAGCTATAGCGCCTTGATGCCCTCGGGTAAATGTTGCACCAAAATCAAATCAAAATCTTCCTTCTAACGTGCTGAGTCTGTCAACCGGGTGCCTCATTTGTGAAAATTGACGCATCTCTGCGTGAAAACAGCGATGCGCCACTTTTCACTGAGCCTTCCTTGCGACACCAATGATGCTTCATATTTACAGTATGATGCATCATGTCGCAAGGAGTTACAGGTAGGTCGGTATTTCTGACATTTCTGTAGGCGCAAAATGACGCATTGCTGGAGTGTGTCACAAAAGTGACACAACTCCAGCAATGGGTCATTACACATGGGCAAGTCCCATGTGAAATGTGCCTGCGTCAGTCTTACGCCTGTCATGAGGCAGGCATAAGATATTGACGCATATGTGTCCTAGAAGTGGCGCAGTGAAATCTTATAGATTTCACTGCGTCACTTCCACGAGGCTTACTTGTGTGGGAACACCCCCCCCCCCCCGCCTACATTATACCTGGCGCAAGGGGTCACTTTGTAAATATGGTGATACAAGGTACATTTTTAACGCCGCTGGTGCGTCACAAAAAGTGACCCACCAGCAGCGCAAAAGTGACGCAAGGGTTCATAAATAAGCCCCCGATACTTTCTGTATGCAAGAGATATCTATCTGTATTGGGCATTGGCCCGTTTCCTTACAATGAGAGATGTCACCTCATTCAGTATTGGCCCATTTCCTTTGGCACCGAAGACAGATGTTGGTTGAGACCGGCCTGTTTCATTTGATTACAAAATTTACCTAGTGGAGAATAAATGTAGAAAATTCGAGAAAGAAAAACAATAGATAAATGTAAATTTCAATGGTTAAAAGCAGATTAGGGGAACAAGATATATCAATTTTTGAGAGAAAAAAATGCCACAAAATGTCCATTTGAACAATGGGCTGAGAAAGTCACTTTAGCCAGGCTCTGTGCCCAACTTCTTTTGGGCTTCTAGCCCTTGCTTTACATGGCCTTCTGCTGTGCGTGGTGTGGATTCATCTGCACGGTCTGGCCTATGGCAAGGTCAGCACCAACACTTTAGTTGTCAATCCGCCCACAACCAGGCTCTGCCCAGTGCTGGAGTCCACAGGGTTTAATGAACATATGCTTGCCATGCATTTTTGCTGTGTGAATTTCTGCTTTTACATTTTTTCAGAATTGAGAGAAAAAAATAAAAATATATAACAGATCTACCCACAAATTCACGTCATTAGAATCTTATTTGAATCTGGAAATCCTGCAAGGACAAAACAAATGTGAATTTTTACTTTTTGGGGCAGTATTTCTTTATGGTACTCTTCCAATCCTCCCCGGGGAAAGGGGATGCGTCTCCAGCTGCCTTTTACTATCTCTGTCACCATTTCTCAGGAAAATAGGCTTCAGTAAGGTAATGGCCACTACCTCAACAATGTTCAGTTGCTGCTAATCTATCAAATAGTTTGAATAATCGAATCCTGTGAGGATCCTCAAATTTCGCACTGCACGAAGGGAATGCTTCCACTTCGACTGGATTTTTTTGTATTTTTCAAACTTATTGGGGCACATGCATCATTGGAAATTGCATTCGCAAATGGTGCGCATCGCAAAATTCGTCCGTTTGCGAATGCAATTCCCATTTTTGGGATGCATTATCATTTTTGTAATTTTCGCAATTTAAGAAATCGCAAAATTGCGATTTCTTAAATTGCGATTGCATTTAAGGAATCTCAAATTGAGATTCCTTAAATGCAATACATCAAACTTTAAAAATTTGCGAATTCGCAAATAAGGGGAGCAAATTACCATGAAGTTGACCTTCATGGTAATTTGCGAAAACTTTAAAAAATGAACTAAAGTGCATTTTTCAAAGTTCCATTTTACACCCACACATGCCCTTGGGGCATGTGAGTGTGCAAAATGTACTTCTAAGCAGATTTCAGGGGTGCAACAGGGTGTCCTTTGGACACCCCTGCACCCTTGAAATTGCATTCTTAATTTGCGAAATTCTAATGGTGAATTGCAAATTAAGAATGTCTTTCCATTCATTCCTATGGGCCTCTAGGCCCATAGGAATGGATGGGGAGGTATTCCTTAATTGCGATTCTCAATTAGAGAATCACAATTAAGGAATTTAAAGATTTTAGCAATTTCTTGATGCATTGCAGTTTGCAATTCCTTAATTGCGATTCCTTATTTTTCGCAATTAAGGAATCGCAAAATGCAATATTGATGCATGTGCCAGATTGTCCTCTGAGGATTTGAGGATTCAGATTGTAGAACGACTTGTCAGTCAACATTAATGGTATATCTCTAAAATTAGCCTTTCAAAGACAAAACAACCCTTCATGTAAGACTAACATCAATAAAATACTAAACAGATTTACATCAAACAAAGCCACGTCACGCCTCTGAGTATTGTTCTAGCTTAATGTTGTTTGAAGTGATTCCACTCACTAACTTTGCTGTATCTGAGAGCCAAATTTTTTGAGAGAGTAAAAATCTGTGGCATAGCTAGACCTACTGCCACCTATGGCGGCCCCTAAGTTTGCTGATCGGTGCAGGTAAGAGTTGGGGAGGGAGTGGCAGTTGACTTTCTCCGGGGGTGGAGGCGACGCAGACAACTTGTTCATGGGTGGATGGTGGTAGTCGACAGACATGACTTGCTCACCTCCGCCACACCCAAAAAGAGTGCTGCCCTGGGCGGACCAAAGCCCCAGCTACACCACTGGTAAAAGTGTGAATTTTTGCCCAACCCACTTTATTTTCTCCACCTCTGTGACTCTGCACAAAACATAACATGCAGGAACTATATATGAACTGAACCCAACCCTCACAGGCGTTCAGCTCCCACAGCACATGGCGGTTGTCTAGGACATGCATTCAACCTATCTCAGACAGGTTAACCTGGTGCACATAGCTTCAGACTTGAGTAGCTGCAATTGTATTATCATTATTATAATATTATTATAACTTTTATAATTTTTTTTAATTGTTATAATTATTTTTTAGGTGATTTGAGGAGACCCTGGTTCGCAAATCATTGTTCAGTTTTTGGACCTAGGATTTGCAAATCCCTAAAAAAAACATACAGGGGAGCACAGCAAGCCTTCATACTCTGCTGCCATGCATCAAAATAAAAGGGAAGGAATGCGCCATATCTGCAAGATATGGGCATTCCTGTCCTTCTCCCCTACGCCGGTGCCCAAACAGCAGCTGTGTGCCAGTGCTGACACCCTGCCTTTATTTTCTGCAAGGGTGCCTCGGTTGAGGGGGTGATAGTTTTTGTGCAGGAATGAACACCTTCCTGCACAAAAGCAATCATTAAAGGCATTTTTCTCTTTCAATGTATGCTGCAAAAACGAGGAGAAAAAAAGTATTTCTCCTCTTTACGCCACCCTGGGGAGGTGTAGAATTCTGACCCATTCCCAGCTTTACAAAATGTTTTAAATCTGGGAATGCATCAAGTTCCATAAATGTTGCATAGGAACACCCACAGCAACACCCTTGAAACGCCCTTTCTGGCAGAGTGATACGTGAAAGAGAAACATATTTACAAGGCCATGAAAAGTCATGCAGGGTAACTATACATGATCTTGTAAATATGGGGAAGACCATTGTGCTGCCAGTGCACATTGGCGACGTAGTGGGCTTGCAAATAAGCCCTTAGTTTCAATGGTAGTCCCTTTGGTTTCCCGCTTACCATGAGCCAAGGAAGTTAGCAGATGCTGTTCCTGGCCCTGGTGAACTTTTTCATTATTTTTTACAGGCGTAGGCACTGAGCCCTGCCTCCTGTAATAGTGGCCCAACATAACTTTTCCTGTACAGGCTAATCAATCAGACAAGAGAAAAAGCTTCCTCTTGCAATCAGTTTTAATTATTTTTTTAATTTTGATACATGAACGGGGCTTATTCCCAGTTTCGAGGCCCATTTGCAAACTAAAGGGTCCATTAGGATCTCGGGCGGATTGCCACCGCCCGCATGGTGGTGGCGATCCATCCGACATACGTTCCTGCCCGCCACCCATTTCTGCCCGCCATATTACTATGGCAGGGAGACCGCAGCAAACGGAAAGACCGTCAGCAGCTTTTCCGCCCGGTCAACAAGTCAACCGGGCGGAAAAGAGTTTAATATGGTGGCGGTTTCTGTTAGACACTGCCAGCCATATTACCATGGGGGCGGAAACATGCTGCAATGGAAAGGCATGCGGGAATTGCTTGCGGAGGCCCTGTTGTGTAGTTCCTATATTCCCAATAGGCTCTGCGCATCGGAATAATAAATCCTGTAGTTTAGACGTAGGACTGAGGTCGACTAGGTCTCTACCGAATCTATTAGACTTAATTGTGAGGTCCAGCTAGCTCATAGGTCACTAGAAACTTTCTCGAATTCACAAGAAGGGATTCGTTTCTGACAACCGCATAAACATGACAACTTTGTTTCCCAAGAATAAGAAATCAATCTCTAGAGTCGCGGAAACAATAGATAGCTATTTTACTCAGTCGATCGGGGATGCTTCGTTTCACCAGAGGTGCTGAGAAAATAGAGAGACGGGCGTTTTCAATAAAAGTATTTATTGAACAGTCTTCTTTCTCAAACATAAGAAATGTACCGCTACAATCGTAATACTGGTAATAAAGTACAGAGTATATCATGCGAACAGTATTATAAAGTAGTACTGTAAAAGCATGATATGGTTCTAAGCCATAAATTGCCTGAAAACGGATAAAATACATACAGTGTTAAAATGATGGCTAAAAGTACACAACTGGTGCTTCTAAAATACGCCTGCCCCGGTGTACCTGACCTAAGCCTAGCACAAGGGAAGAAGTAAGTGAGGAGTAGTTTAAGTTTAGTATTTTCTGCCAAGAATCTAATCAAGAATTCTCTACCGGTGTAATCAGCTCCGTACCTTGGTTTAGAATGAAGGAGGTTTTGTATCTCTCTCGCAGGACTCAATTTCCCAACAACCCGCAAGGGTATCCTGGAAACACTGGAGCTGGATTTCTCGGCAGGAGAAAAGACAGAGTCTCTCAGTGCATCAGCTGGAGGGTCGGCTTCCTTCGGCACTTGCTGCTGCAGGGCATCGGGCAAGTAGTTAGTCGATCTGCTCCAAACCACCGTGTGTCTGCTTGGGCAAATCTAGGCATATTTATACTATGAAGGTGCCGAGTTTGACGTGTGATTGGACTTAATAACGTCATAGAAGACTTAGTTCTTCAAAAACTCCATGATTTCCTAGATAAATTAGTATTCAGGCAAGGGTATGTCCCTAGCTGCTGAAGGCGTGTTTCTCTAAGAAATCGTTGCTGATTCTTGGAACATAGTGGAAGTAGCCATGCCGTATTTGGGCTGCATAGGCTCAGTCTAAATATGGTAATGATTTCTATGCCTATATAAGGATAGGATAATCCGTATCTATATAAGGGCATGAATCGGGAAAATTTACACTAGGGTCCTAGATTCATTTACAACACCCACTCCACGATCTTAAGTTCAATAAAACTTAACATGTGAGCACTGAACATATCTAAAGCTGGTGTATACAATCCCACCCAAAATACAACATACAAAATTGCATTTGAAAAGGCTTGTTTGAATGTAATGAGTATAGAATAAGCAGGTCTTTATAGACATGAAGCATAGTATACATTCTATCATTGTAAAATATATTCATGAAATGTCTCTGAAGCTTTTTACAGAAAGGAAAAAAAAATTTCGAAACCATCCCATATCATACTTTAATAGACCTTTTTGTTCTGATTATTAGGCCAAATATAGTCATTTAGGAAGTTCTTCAAAAGAAATCTTGGGGCATATTACCAAGGGCCATTATCGCCGCTTTAGCGGGACTTTTTCCCGCTAATGCGGCAATAATTGTATCGCCCTATTACCTAGCTGTCGCTAACACCAGTTAGCGACAGCTAGTAGGAGATAGCGGGCATTTAGGTGCCCACTTTGCATGTCAGCGATAATTATCGCTAATGACATGCAAAGTGGGCGTGCCAAGATGTTAGTGACTGGAAACAGTTGCTAACATCTCTATCTCCTATTACCAACTTTAGGAAATAATCGCGCTAAGCGCGATTATCTCCAAAAACTAACGCCTGCCCAGAGCTTTTCTTAGCCATGTAATCCAATGGTAGGTGGATTACATGGCTAAGAGCATTTGCTCGGTAATGCATGAATATCGCTGACCTTACAGCGATATTCATGCATTTCGGCCGATTTTTATCGCTTAGGAGATAAACCTTGATAATAGCAAGGCTCCTAAGCGATAGAAATCGGCGGAGCTCGGCGATAATAATGTTGCCGCTAAACCAACATAGCGATAATTATCGCTAGTTGTTGGTAATATGCCCCCTTGTTCTCTAAGTATAGTTCTACTTTAAGCAGATTACTCTGTGTCAAAAGTTCTATTTTGGAAAAAGTTCAAATTAGTAGATTGTTTTGAAAAATGAAGGCCGAATTTCAGAGTTCAGGCAACGCTGTGTGAAATAATCAAAAGTTATTCTCAGGAGTGTCAGGAGAAACATCAGATCATCTAGGCTGGCAAAGAAACCGTCTACCATAGTAGGTGAAAGTGGAACCACTTCAGTTAGCAGATCAAAAGTGCAGAAGTGTGGATCATCGCCGTCAGCGTTGCATCAGCAATGTCCGTAGTAGATGGTACCTGTACGCCTGTAGTTTCTCGTATCTCACCCTCAGTTAGACTTGCCGGTGGGACCTCAATGAATGCCGTCATCAGTTAGACTTGCCGGTGGGACCTCAATGAATGCCGTCATCAGAATAGGCAGCCGTTGGGGGCAACACGATGCATGAGCCGTTACTGGACCTAGCAAAGCGTCAACATCCGATGACAGTACTGATGGAAGTGTAAGACAAATGTCCAACACGCATTCCTGTCCGCAAAGCAGGCATCGAAGAACAGGTAAGATCCAATCTTTCCAGATTGGTCTAAACGATAGAAACCAGGTTGTGTTCAGATCTCTTAAAAGAGCCAAGCCAAGAATCTGTGAAATTCTCTCACGATAAATCATGGCATGTTCCATGGTAGTCTAGGTGTTGCTGGTAGCTGGACTTGCCATATGCCATATCGGAGCAGAAGGAATAAAAATAGAATTCCTGCTACTAGTCCCAAGATGAGAGGCAGGCCGCCGAACACAGAGTGCACGAAATTTGGAAAAAGGCTGACATGCTTCACATGGTTCAAATGGTGCTTCAAATGGTGTTAACAGTCCCGAAAAAATCGTCTTAAATACATGTGCGATGCCGCTGGTATCAGACATGTTTAAGATTTGACTTAACATTTCGGCGAAGTATACTGGGCAGTTTTTTGATAATAATGCATGTATCTCTGCAGAAGACCTTGCAACTTGCAGATCATACTTTTCTCTAGACGAGGTCAGTGGCACATTTTTTTGTAAAACAATGACTTTCATTCTGCTTAAAGTATCAATTCGTATAGAAGAGATATTCAGTGAAGGCCATAAGTCCGTCCCTCTGTCTGCCTTGTGCGTTGGATACAATACTTGCATACAACAAGTGACCATGGACGATACACTAACTAGATAAGCTTTTCCTGGCAACATGCCACAACAGCTGTGATCATTCAGCATAACGTAACTGCCATTGGATAGTTGCCTGAAAATTGGTTCTAACACTGTGGAGGTTGTCCCGTGCAGATGGCATGAAAGGTTATTTGCAGAACCGTCGCAGGCTCCGTGTAAATTAATGCCTTTACACAAAAGTAGTGAGTTCATGCAATTATTACCACTAAGGAATACCTATTTTCCCTTATTCCAACATTTATGTGTGTAAGGTAAAGTTCAGGTCGGTGATGTATTCTTTACCCAACCTTTCATACAGGCCCGCTGGTATATGCTGCAGACAATACTCGAACTTGAAAATCGTCACTGGTATCGTAATGGTGCCATGTATTATCCATTCAATGACAGGCTTCTCAGAAACTGTTAACGGTAATCTTTCCAGTTTTTTTCAATGCTCAGCACCGTATAGTCTGCTCCTTTTTGTACCAAAGATATTTGTTTATCTGTAAGGTTAAATACAGAAAACAATGACGTTGTGTTGATTAGACGCCATGGCACATAGCCTGAACGCAGATTTTGCAACGTCCAGCCCAGCTGCATTATAGAACGTAATTGAGACTGGCCATGTTGTAACATTAGCAAGTCCTGCTCTATTATGTCAATTGCAGATGATACAATGCTGTCCAATGAATATATTCTGGATGACAGAGTTGTTAACCCATTGTCTACTACAAAGAGAGTTTTCTCCAAATTAATACGATCAATTTCTCGTATTCTTTCTGCAGTTTCTATTTGCGTCACTTTCCAAGCTTCGTTGTACGCAGCATATATACCGGCGTATATTAAACGTTTTTGACGTGGTTTGCGAGGCCCCATTAAGAAATCTCGCAAATCATTGCCTTTTTTAAGTAAAGATAAGTGTTGTTTGATTTCCGGAAGTGTAGATTTCTGTAGACACTCAAGGCATAGTTTTCCTAAGCTGTATGTTGTTACTATCCCTGGATGTTGTCTCTGGGAATATCTTGGATCTGGCCTGTTCCTTTTGAACCCCTGTGTTTTTTCCAGGAATCTATCATGACAGTTATTAGTGTCTGTGGGCCAGATTAACCATTTTTTTCCAATCAGGATTAGTTCTGTTCTGTTTTAAAATATAGGGTACGTCTACCTCCTCTTCTGTAGCATTATCACTGTCAGATGTGGGTTTAGGTATAGACGGTTTATTTAAATCTTTTATCTTAGCTAGGCCAAGACAAGAAGTTTGTTGAACAGTGTCATTTAAAAACATTATTTGTTCTGGTATAATGCAGGCTCTGAACAGGGCTTCTAAACCTTGCACATGCCAGTCTTTTGTGCCCCAGACAGTTTTTGTCTCGATGTTGTCTTTCCAAAAGTCAAAACCTAATGTAGACAGCTGAGCATAAAAGTTTGCAAAATACATTTGTTTAGTATTGGTCAACATTGTTTTCATTCCTTTCTTATTCTCATTTTTTAAATAAAACTTTTCTGGATTTGTAACATTAAACCCTTGGAAGTATGGAATCTTTTCATAGAACGTTTTTGAGCTGCCTTTTGGCGGCGTTGGACAATTTTCCCATTGATTATATGTATAAACATTTCTAGGGTTTGCAGATTTATGCAAATAATGGTGACCATAATGATTGAAACAATACATTTGTTCATAATCTGACGAACCTTGTAAGTATTCATGTCCAGTAAATTTAGCTGACATCTCTAAATCTGACTTCATATTATTAGTAGTCTCAAAGTCCCAATCATCAGAAAATGTGTTTGGTGATACAAAGTCACTTAAAGAGATCTTGAACTGGTGCGGAATCTTCAAAAGCTCTACCGAGCCATAGATGTCATACCCAGTTTTGTCCCATGCTATACCACCAGGTATAGGAACGGCTGTGATGTTTACTGATGACAGATCTCTTCTTTCACGATGGGAAGATTTATGAGGTTTCAGGACAAAGTTGATTTTCTGACTTGCTGTGTCCATTGTATTATATTTTCCATCTATCATTCTTCCCAAGCTCAAAACCAGAATGAGTCAGAGGAGGAGGAAAAGTACTCCTAACACAATCCAAATTTCAATCCATGGTGAAACTAGATATATTTTCTCAAGTTGATGAAAGAGTTCTTTTATTTTTACTTTTGAAAGTTTTATTTGCTGGCTCATCTTCGGGCCCACTGGGATCCTCAGAAAATGTATCAAAGTTGATGAAATAGCCAGACGCAGTACTGTCAATTGTTGGAATTGCATCAGGATTGTTATTAATCTTTGGAGCTGCTTCTTCCTTTGTCATATTTGTATAGTCAGAGGCTACATCATTGTAGACAGGTGTTTCTTGACGAACTGTTATTTGGGTCTCAAGAGGCACGAGTTCCATGGCTTTGTTACATAGTCCTTCTTTTCTTACTGCAGGTTATCAAAGGTGATAAGTCTTTCAGTTTGAACCTCTTGAATAGTAGCGAGATTTGGTCTTCTGCTACTTCTTGGGAGTCCACTGGGCCTACTACTTATTATTGGCCACATGAATGTGGTTTGACCAGGTCGATGGACACAACTCTGTTCTCCCTTTTACCAGCAAGGGGCGGTAGTACTACTGATCTTGTTCCTTGGATTGCCAAAACAGGTACTGCTTTTCTGTAAGAAGGCCCAAATTCCTTATTCACCGCGATCTTCTCTCTGACTAGATCCCCAATCTCTGGAATGCAGACAGGTCTTGCTGGGACAGGTGTTTTTTCTTCAGTGGATGTTGGCTTTTGTGTTGCGTTATTTAGACTTTTTCCTGTTTCGTTCAAGTCCTGTAAAACAGCCAAAAGATCTTTGACATCAAAGGGTTTTTGTTCCACCACTGAAGTTTGACAATCGAGGTCTTCGATTAACATTCTAGTACCAAACAGTAATTCATACGGAGTGATTCCACCCAGAGAATTTCTTGGCAGATTGTTAAGACTACGTTGGACACTTATTAGATGTTTGACCCACCCATCACCAGAACCTAATACCTTAGCTGTTATGGATTGCTTTATGTCACGTTTTTTTCTTTCCACTACTGCATTACCCTCAGGATGGAAGGGACTAGAATACCGCAATGCAACGCCCAAACTAGCCATGGCCTCCTTGTAAGCTCGAGAGCTAAACGCAGGACCCTGGTCAGAATGTAGCGTGCCTATTGCGTATGTGCCGATAAAGACTCGCAAATCCTTTATAACAGTTCTGGCGTCAGCCGAGCGCTGGGGCCACATCCAAATAAATCTTGTGCAGGAGTCCACTGCGACCATGATATATTTATACTTGCCATCCCTTGTTAAGGGACCACAGTGGTCCAGGTAAACACATGCGAGTGGTTTATCTGAAATAAGAAGGGGCGTCTGTGCAGGTCGTTTCACTGTTGAAACTTTCATTTTCTGGCATATTTCACATTCTAGAACATTATTTCTAGTTTGTTTTCTCATGCGCGGCCACCAATATCTCTGTTTTAATAATGATACTGTGCCGGAAACCCCTGCGTGTGCAGACGCTATTCCTTCATGTGCTGCTAAGATTAGTCCTAACCTATGTTCCATGTTTGGAATTGCCCTATCCCCCACTCCAGGTATTTGAGCAAAAGGAACATTATTCACATCAATTATATAGGAGTACTTTACTGGAAAGCCTTTCAGGAGTGTCTTACCACTGTCTTTGACTGAAGCAGTGACAGCTTGCAGTATTTCGCTGTCTATTTTTGTTTTTGACCGAGTGATCGCAGCTATGGAAGCCGTTTGCACAGCTGCCTTCGCGGCTTCATCAGCCAATGAATTCCCTGCAACGTGAACGCCATCACGTTGATGACTCAGTGTATGAATCACGTGAGTCTTTTGTAGTTCTTTCTGCAAAATAACTACTTGTTCCCAAAGCGTTTTATGCTTAATTGTGCCACCTTTTGCGTCTTTGTAACCGTTTTGAACCCAGTTCTGTAGATACTCATTGTAAGATTGTACGCAGTAATACGAATCGCACAATATTAGTGTGGGGAATTCGCGATCGGTATTTTCAAGCGCCAACTTGAAAGCTTGTAGTTCAGCTCGCTGAGCTGTACAGTCTCCGAGTGATTGAGTTTTAGTGACCTTAGGTCTGAATTTACCTTCGCGCCAACGACCTTTAACGATCACGCACGCAGCACCATAGGCTTGTTTACCCCAACTGCGGGCTGCACTGATCCGTCTGTATAGAATATACATCTGTAATGTTCTAGAGGCAGAATCTCAGGCAGCAGGGGACATTCGTACTCGTATTGTAGGAATTCTTGTGTTTTTAAGTAGGGGGTCAAACACGTATTCAACGTCTGTTGGAGCAAGAGAGTTAACCCATTGTATCCATCTTGGATGTAAAGCTTTTGCTTTGGGAATGCTTGCTATCGTCACTGCCTTTAAGGCTGGTACAGGTGTAACGATCATTATGCGTTGACCCTGTGCTAGAGCTCTCTCCTTTGCTACTGCAGTTTTAACCGGCGTCAGAATTTTTTCTGTAGAAGTGAATTTTATTTCCGCTTGTGTGTACAAGTGTGATTTATATGCTATTGGTACCTTTTCACCTTCATTAAAAGTCAGATACGTGTATCCGCATCTCCCTGGGATGATTCGGAGCACAAGGTTGCGTGTATTTTCACATGTATCTAATTGTGTTTTTGCTAACATGTCTGTTTGCACTGAACACACAATTTCTCTGTGCGTTTTAGTCCAATTAGTTGGTTTGAAATCAGGTTTGATTAGTTCGTAGAGAGGTTTAACCCTTTCTGCGTAATTCAGAACATAAGTTCTTCCAAAATTCAGGAAACCTAGAATTGACTGTAAGTTCTTCAGCGTTCTTGGAGTTTGGAGCAGCGCACATTTCTCTAGAAAGTTTGCTGCCAGGCTTTTGCCTTCACTTGATAACTCATATCCTAAGAATAGGACGTTGAGGTGGGAAACTCGTGATTTCTTAAAATTGAATTTGTACCCTTCAGAAGCAAAAGCAAACCCACATATTATGGTGTTGACTCTTTTCAACTTTTCAAGTGCACGTCCAAATCATCATCTGTAAGATAGATGTCATCGACATATGATAATGCCTCATCATCGTACATTTGTAGTAACTCTGTTACTCTGGCTGTAAATAACCCCGGACTATTCTTGAATCACTGGGGTACACGGCAAAATTGTTGCTGTGTCCTCATAATTGAGAAAGCGGTCAAATGCCTGCTTTCAGGTGCAATGTTTTGACAGAAAAACCCATTTGAAATGTCTAATGTGGTTTTATATTTTTTCCGCACGATGTTGTTCATCAGTGCTGCACTATGTGCATTTTGTACTGCAAATGTTTTGCAACAGGAGTTTAAGTGTCTGTAATCCAAAACTAGACAATATGAATTGTCTGGTTTGGAGACAGGAAACAAAGGAGTGTTCATTGACGAGGTGCATGTTTTAATCACCCCTTGGTATTCAAGTTGATTTAAAATCTCCCTGACTTGTTTCTTAGCTTCTTGCTTAACTGGATACTGCCTTTGTGCAATAGGTTGTTTTTTTAACAGAATTTTACGGTGAGGATAGTCCTCATCCCATCCTGTATGATTGTTATATAATGCTGGAGCTTGGGCCACAGCCCCTTTTCTGGCATATGTGTATTTTTTATGATCAGGAATGTGATTTGAGAAGGCTGGCATAATTACTTCCTCGCCATGTGGGCACTCCCTAACAAATTCAGGTGGCCAGTCTTTTTCAGCTAGAAGTATGTCATAGCTCTTAGAGAGCTTCTCCCAAAAGAGTGTTGTTATTTTTCTAGTTATGTCCCCCTCCATCCGGAGTGTTACTTCATATAACTTGTGGGGTACACTAACCCTGGTGTCGGCAGTTTCAACCTGAATGCATTCATTCAAGTCCACTGTCTCCAGATGATCCATCAGGATCCTGCGAACTATTGTGACTTCTGCTGCGCTGTCTAGCATTATCTGGGCCCACTCCCCGTTCTTGAGTTGTGTCCTCAAGATCCTCTGCATGTCTGATCTTTATGCTTGCTACCTTCTTTTTTGTGAACTGGGTTTTCTTATTTTTTTGGAACATGCTGTTCTTCTTTGGACTTCACGCATTCCTCTTTCTGTTCTGATCGTCTTCTTCTCTCGGATTTCTGCGTAGAAGTCTGAAAGGTACGAGAGGAACGAGTATCAGTATCTTGATATCTATCAGGTTTTCTAAAAGTATCCCTATTTCTAAGGTTATACCTTTTTTCAGAGGGTTCCCGTTGGGGGGACCTATCTCCCTTTTGGGGAGATCGTCCTCTGGACTGAGAAAATTTCTCTTTAGGAAGTGACTGTTTAGTGTGATTATTTTTAATAAATACTTTTTAGGATTTTCAGTTAGCTGGGGGTTTAATGGTTTCCCTCCCAAACTATCTCTTCCTAGTTCTTCATATGATTTTTCAATAATTCTTGCAAAGCTCATATGGTGGGTCTGCTATATCTGTTTCTTTTAACTTCTGGCGGATTGCCACGGATGCTGCTTCACCTTTGATGTTGGCTAATAGTATAGCAGGACCTGTTTGAAATCTTTCAGTAATTTCATACCTAGAATTAAGGCCGGTTCTGGACCGTATTCATTTTGAATCTGCCTCAGAACGTCTGGTATCACCGCCATGGACAGTACACCATGTGTTTTTGTGTATATTGAAGCAAAGACTGTACCCCAAGTGTCACAGTCCTCCACATGTGGTGCTATCCCCATTGGTAAGCAGATTGTCAGAATTCTGTGTTTCTCATGAGGTGTACTATCAGGGAATACTGCCTCAATTTGAGTAATTTTTTGTGCTAACCAAAACAGAATTTGTTCCCTTTTGGCAGGCATTTTACCAATGACTGATTGTATAGTCTGTGGTGTGATTTTGTTTGTGTTCCCTTGGTGAGGGGTGTGCTGTGGAATCCTTACAGTAGGTTGTACTGTTAAGGTCCGCATAACATATTGAACCAATTGTCTATGTATTTTAATTAACTGTTTCAGCTGTGCTAGCAGTTCTCTACCTGTCATAATTTCTATGTCGGGATGTGGTGTATAGCTGGCTAGTACCGGCCATGCAGCTCCTGGTCTACCTAGTGGACCGAGCCTGGTAATGTGATTTTCATGTTTTAGGGCGCCTTTGAACCAGAGCTGATGCTCTTGGTAAGTTAATGGAATTTCAACGTCCTCGTAAGGAATGTATTCCTCGGGAGGTTCCTCTACTTTGTAGTAGTGAAACTCGTGTGTTCCACCATCTGCTGGAGGAAAATTAATCCATGAATAGAATACCTCTGTCTGCCGATATTCATGTGCCTCTAATACAAATATTACTCTACCACCTCTCGATGATACTCCATTGTTTATGAGTTTGTAAGTTATAGTTGTCCTTACGTTTACCGGAATGATAGCATCTGGGTCTTTCTGTAGCCTATTTCTGTCATCTAAATCTGCTTGTACTGCTGCTGCAGCTAATTCTTTGTCAGTAACCATTATTTTACTGTTTGAAGACTTTGCAGAACAAGTTTCAAGGAAACAAAGATTAGGTGCACAATATTTTGGAACACTGTATCCTTCAACGTTGAACAAACCAAAAACTAATACATAGGATTTTCCGTCCTACACAGTTTTGGCGGATATTTAGCCTTTCACCCACTCCAGACGTCTATTGGAGTTTTTACGGGAGAAAGGGGTCTGTGTGAAAAGCACGACTAGTTACTCTAGTATCTAGCGTTAAATTATCGCTTTACCAAACGTTGGGCGCCATGTAGTGTAGTTCCTACATTCCCAATAGGCTCTGCACATTGGAATAATAAATCCTGTAGTTTAGACGTAGGACTGAGGTCGACTAGGTCTCTACCAAATCTATTAGACTTAATTGTGAGTGCCAGCTAGCTCAGAGGTCACTAGAAACGTTCTTGAATTCACAAGAAGGGATTCGTTTCTGACAACCGCATAAACATGACAACTTTGTTTCCCAAGAATAAGAGCTCAATCTCTAGAGTCGCGGAAACAATAGATAGCTATTTTACTCAGTCATTCGTGCATGCTTCTTTTCACCAGAGGTGCTGGGAAAATAGAGAGACAGGCGTTTTCAATAAAAGTATTTATTGAACAGTCTTCTTTCTCAAGCATAAGAAATGTACTGCTACAATCGTAATACTGGTAATAAAGTACAGAGTATATAATACGAACAGTATTATAAAGTAGTACTGTAAAAACATGATATGGTTTCTAAGCCATAAATTGCCTTAAAACGGATAAAAGACATACAGTGTTAAAATGATGGCTAAAAGTACTCAACTGGTGCTTCTAAAATATGCCTACTCCAGTGTACCTGACCTAAGCCTAGCACAAGGGAAGAAGTAAGTGAGGAGTAGTTTAAGTTTAGTATTTTCTGCCAAGAATCTAATCAATAATTCTCTATGGGTCTAATCAGCTCCGTACCTTGGTTTAGAATGAAGGAGGTCTTGTATCTCTCTCTCAGGACTCGATTTCCCAGCAACCCGCAAGGGTATCCTGTGTGTCTGCTTGGGCAAATCTAGGCATATTTATACCATGAAGGTGCCGAGTTTGACGTGTGATTGGACTTAATAACGTCATAGAAGACTTAGTTCTTCCAAAACTCCATGATTTCCTAGATAAATTAGTATTCAGGCAAGGGGATGTCCCTAGCTGCTGAAGGCGTGTTTCTCTAAGAAATCGTTGGTGATTCTTGGAACATAGTGGAAGTAGCCATGCTGTATTTGGACTGCAGGGGCTCAGTATAAATATGGTAATGATTTCTATGCCTATATAAGGATAGAATGGTTACTGTATGCCCCTGTGCTCTGCTTGCAAACAAACTTGTGTGAGAGAAACACCCCACCGATCCACAACCCAATTTCTAACTCAGTTCAAGTGTCTGAGGTGGGGTATAGGGTGCTGTATGCTAACTCCTTCCTACCGTTCTTAAGTGTGAGGGGGAAATACAAACTCCTTCCTCCCCTCGCACATGTTTGAAGGAGGTTTTGTCAACAAACTACTTTGATTTGTTTAAGTCAAGAGTGAGAGGAGTGAAATTAATGACTCATCTGGCTTTTCCAGATGGCACAGGGGAAACTCAAACGTAAGAGTGTATGTGCTGCCACTTAGTTCCTCTTTCCAGATGGCAAGGGGGTACATGTGCTTGCGGCAAATAACCAGTTCCTGTGCTCTATTAGCAAATTGAAATAGGGCACAGGAGCCACAGGAGAAAAGATTAGCTGGTCATGCTCCTATGCACTGCTCTCACCTGGGCAGCAGCGTACAGGAGAGGGCAACAGCCTACTCACCGGTCTAGTTTTAAGCTCCCACTTGCCCTTGGGCATGAGAAAGATATTGGGCACATCTCCCCATCCTTGGGCACTGAATAGTTTTAGGCATCCCCCTCACCCAATGAGTTAGGCAGTGGATAAAAGCCTGTAATGCCCTTTAGGAATTTATATTAAACTCGCAAATATATTTTCTAAAAGTTCCTCATGATGTTTGACAACAAGAGATTTTCTAGAAAATTTAGCACAGAGATAGGGTTGTGTGAAATAAATATCCCACTCATATCTGGGCTGTTTCTTAAATTAAAAAAATCTCTCCTCATGTTTGTAAGCATCTTGCGAAATGTAAAGAAAAGTTTCAGTTGTAGGAGATATTTAATGTAAGTCCCACAGGGACTTTCCAGAACTCTTGAACCCATACGGATCCTTTCCTCCACAGTTCAGGGAAGCTCTCTGGCCAACTGACTACCCCCTATTCAGTTCTACGGGTCAGGCAGGCAAGAATTTGGGGGGCTGGTTAAATGAGAACCTTCAGTTCTCTATGCAAATAAAGAAACTGGCAGGTCAGTGCTTTGGCACAATCAAATCTCTTAAGAAATTCCTGCCCCTGTTACCCAGGATAGTTAAGGAGATGGTTACTCATGCCCTGATTCTCACTCGCCTTGATTATGCCAATGCACTTGACATCGGCGTGCCAGGATACCAGCTTAAGAAACTCCAAGTCATACAAAATGTGGCGGCTAGAGCTTTGCTTGGCATCCCGGGCAAGTCTAGCGTAAAACAACATTTGTATGATCTGCATTGGCTTCCCGTGGCTCAAAGAATCAAATTCAAAGCCCTCACTTTGGCTCATGCAGCTCTCCATGGATCTGGCCCGCTCTATCTGAGGAAACGTTTCAGTTTTTGTTTTCCTCTAAGATATCTACGCTCAGCCTCGCAGTGTCGGGCAACGATCCCCCGCTTTCGTCTTGTTAGAGTCGGAGGAAGCTCCCTATCTTTCAAGGCGGCTGAAGCTTGGAAGTCCCTTCCATACGAGTTACGAAGCACTCAAGACCCCAGATTGTTTAGGAAGCGATTAAAAACTCGGTTGCCCACTTAATCTGCAGTTACTTTCAGCTCCCCACTGTTTTTACTGAGCTTCTGTGCTGGGACACTCTTGAGTAGCAGTGCGTGTTATAAATGTTTATAACATAACATAACATAACATAACCTTGCCCAAAGACGCGAGGGACCCTAATTATTACCACCATCACCATTCTCAACACCATTACTACCAACTTTACCATACACTAACCTCTATTTCTACCACCATTACCACCATCAATATTTCCACCACTATCAAAATTACAGCCAACTTATAGCCAACGTAACCAACACAACCATTACTGCCTCCACCATTACGGTCACCTACATTAACACCACTTTCACTATCAACATTACATTTGCCAATAATAACATTAACACTATCACTAACCCCATTACCAACAGAACTATTACAAAACACGCCACCATTAGTCACATTACCATTACCAATACCAGCACAACCAGCATCACCTTCAGCACTGCATCCTCAACCATTACCACCATCTCTATTAAAACCAGTATGGCCACCACACTAACCAGAATCATAATCACAATTACTGTAATTGCCATCCCTATCATTACCACCACCATCCCTACCACTGCACCTGCTATTATAAGGCAACACACCCACCCTCACATTAATCAAAATAACTACCAACATAACATATTTCACTCAACTTTATTCGAGCGACTCAAAAAAAATCATACTTTCACAAGCAAACACCATGTACCAACACACCCATCATCATACGCAAACACAGCCACTGTTATATGGTGGCACAAACAAATCATGCACCAACACATTTACCAGCATTTGACCACACACTCAAAATTGTATTTAATACAACCTCCATCATATGCAAACACAAAACAACATTATGCGACAACACGCCCACTTCATAAACCACCACAACTTTATCCTACATTGACACAACTTACATCTTATGCCAGTATACCCACCATCATCTCCAAAAACACCATCATAAATCCATACAACTAATATCATACTTCACCACATGTCCAAGCAACCAATCTCTTATGCCAACACAACCACCATAATATGTCAGCAAAACTAGCACCACATATCAGAAAACACACCTTGAAGATGAGGTGATGTAGCACCTCAACTTCTTAATGTCATGACTTTTTTGTTGTAATGTTGAAGGTACTGTTAATATATTAAACAAGCACCTCCCTTTCATATTAAGCTATTGTTAGGGAATTTCAGTGTTTGGGGGAGATTCCGTACTTCAATGTGTTACCATAAAAAGTTGGTTGTGTGAATGTAAGATAGAGGGTGTGTTTGTAAATAAGGGTAGGTGCGTTTGTGTATTATAGTAGTTGTGTTGACATATCATAGTGGGTGTTTTGGTCTACGGGTTGGGTGTGTTGGTATATGATTGAGGGTGTTTTGGCATAAGATGTTGTCTTCGAATGTTGTTTAGATGTAGGTTGTTTAGACATTTCATAATGAGTGTGTTGGCTTATGATTGTTGGTGTGTTTGCAAATGATATTGTCTGAGTGGTCTTATGATATT
Organism: Lissotriton helveticus; assembly: GCF_964261635.1. NCBI lineage: Eukaryota > Metazoa > Chordata > Amphibia > Caudata > Salamandridae > Lissotriton > Lissotriton helveticus. The sequence continues at coordinate 900,332,563 of NC_136065.1, read as the reverse complement.
GAGTGTGTTGGCATATGTTACCGGGCTTGCACATGTTTGATCCCGGTTGTGTGGTTATATGATGTTGGCTGTATGGTCCTATGATGATGGTTGTGTTGACATGATGTTGATTGGTGGAAAATATTGCAATATTGTGATTGATATGTTGGTGTATATTGTCTGAAAGTATAGTGGTAGGTGGGCTGGTGTATGGAGTTGGTTGAGCTGATGTACAATGGAGGTTGTGTGGGTATGTGATGAGGGTTTGTGGATATGATGGTAAATGTGTTTGAGTGATGCGATTGGATACCTGCCCATATGGTAACGGCTCCATTACAGTGGGTGTGTTGGTTATGGTGGTGGAAATGGTAAACAGGATACACATTGTAGTGATAAAAGTAAAGATTATGGAGGTGGTAATGGTGTTAGTAATTGCAATCATAAAGTTGATGGTAATGGTGAAGGTAATGGCTGTGGTGGTGGTAAATGTGTTGGTAATGATGGTAATAGTGGCTGCAGTAATGGTGAGAGTGGTAAAGGTGGTTGTGGTTATGGTGATGTGTAAGCTGTGTTAATAGTGGAGGTGGAAGAAGTGGTGTTAACAGTGGTCGTGGAACTGGTGATGGGTGAATGAGGATAATATTTTTGGTGGCAGTGCTGCTGAATGTGATCATGTTAGCAGAGGTAATGGTTTTCGTAATATTGGTGGTGGTAATGGTTGTGGTGATTGTGGTGTTGGTGATGATGGAAATATAAGTAATTGTAATGGTGATGGTAATGGTTGTGCTAATGGTGATAGCAATGGTGCTGCTAAAGATCGTAGTGATGGTGGTAATAGTGGTGGTGATGGTATTCATGGTGGTTATGGTGATGATGTTAATGGTAAAGGTCCACCCACCCTTGAGTGGGTGGGTATGGGTTTATCACAGACCTGAAATTCCACCATGTGGTGTTAATAATAAACCCCCACCCAATTTGCTTGAATCTCTCCTGCTGTTTTTAAACACTTGGCTGGGAATGAAAATGAACGTGGAAGGCATTTTAGGCCTTCAGTCCTGATATCTTGCTTAAGGGCAGTGACGGCTCCTCCGCTAAGATGGAGGAGTGTCACCCTACTGCTTTTTTCAGTGAAAAAATATAGAAATAAAATGATAACTTTACGTTATTATTATTTCATTTTTCCTGCTTCAATGTCATGGTAGGAGGGGCAGGGCAGATCTGCTCTGCTCTCAGTGCGCATGAATGTTTGACCAGCCATCTGGGGCCGACTAAACATCCAATTGCAGTTTACATGTTCTCCATGCAGACTACATTACAGCCAGCATGGAGAACATGCCGAGCCTCCCATTTCCAAGTTGAGCACTGAACCATGGCATTGCATTGGAGCATTGTAATTGGCTATCTGGAGGCTGGGAGCCGGTGCTTCCTGCTTCCTTTGCAGAGAAGAAGTCAGGAAGAGGTCACAAGAGAGATTGTGGGTGCAGGCCAGTAGGCCGGCCTGCAGGTAAGTGTTTTTTTTGTCTTTGTTTTAAACCTCCCCTTCTCCCTGTTCCTGCCTCTCTGCGACTTCCAGAGAGCAGCCACCCCTGCTTAAGGTCAAGGGTTCTTTAATTATTTACCCTTACCTTGATTTTCCTAAGCCCAATGGCTATTGTAGAATGTTTTCTGATCCCCCACCTTGTCCAAAGTTGGAAGGGTGTAATGTTAACTAACCCTGCCTTGCCCTGGCATAGAGGTAGTGCATGCCTCCCAATCACCTTGCCAGAGGAAGAAAGATTACTAAAATAAAAGAAGCAAAGCAAGTGAGTTCTCAACCACTCCTGATTCCTGTTCCCCAATGGTAACAGGGCACAGGAACAGGTACCAAATGACTTGTCCACCCGCAGCCTGCAAACCTGTTTGGGCCAAAGAGAGGCACTGTTCCCAATCTGGAGTACAGAGAAGATTGGTTAGAAGCTTACCTGCTTTTTTTCTTTTAAGCACTCTTCACTCTTGGTCAAGGCAATAGAAGATTCATATTACCCAATTCTTGCTCTTGGGCAAGACGAAGGATGCAGAGAGGATTTCCCTGTTTGTTCTTTGACAAGGCAAGGGCTTTTTTGGCAAAACTCCTACACTTCCGTAAGTGAGGGGCAGACTAAATTCTACCTACTCAATCGTGAACTTTAAAAAAAATATAGATACTTTGATATGCTTAAACAAAAGTGACCGGCACACACAATTAGTCATCAATGTTCATATAGTCTATAGCTTATTGCAGTGTGGATTGCACAAAATGCATTCACAGCAGTCCTTGTTTCTTTGGAAAACTTCTGTATTCAAATCTTCACAGGACAAAAAATATTCTCAGTAGCCGATGCATTTAGTCTCTTTACAAGACACTTCTTCAGGTCTACAAAAAACAAACAATTCTCAATAATTAAAAGCATTTTACAAAAAAGTGAAATTTTGACAATTTAAAAACTATTCACAAAACATCACATGCCCTATTCCATTTTGACATTCCTCAAAAAGAATAGATAACAGCAGAGTAAACAACTGCGTGCAACCCATTTTCCAAGTCATACATTGCTCTTTGTGCAACTCGTTTTCAGGCACTTGCTGTGTCCTCGCGTTCAGATAAAAAGGAGCAATATATTGCCAAAGGAAGTATCCCCTTCCCTGAGGGCTCATGTGAGAGGTCAAGGCACCCTCTGTTGTAATAACATTTTTAAAAACTTGCATTTGAATGGAGGTTTCACAAACCTTGGTACCACAAAACCAATTTTGGGTTAGTAATCTTCAATCCATGGTTTTCTCATTTTAGCTTTCATTTTAATTTTGCTCGGTCTTAAAACTGCTCAAAAGATTTAAGTCAAACTTGGCATGAAATTAGAAATTGACTTAGAAAGCATGCGTTTAATTGCTTGTTGTAAATCTGGTCTGTGTTTTTTTTTATAGATATTATTGGCATTTGTAGAGGGTGCTGGGTGAGCCTGGAATTGTTGACACGTTGTATTTGTGGAAATTCTTTCTGAATTGGCTGGATGCTAAGCACTGCAGATGCAGGCAGAGTGCAGTGTGGCTACATGTCTGTGATAGTTTAGGTGTAGTGCCTGGTAATAGGTACATTCATCTGACCAACCCCACATGCAGCAGGCAATTAGCTGCCTAAAAGTTAGATGTAACGTCATAAAAAAGCAAACATTCACAAACAAATAGTTGAAGATTGAGGAGCATATTTACAATGCCATATCACCACAGGAACATCACTTTTTTCTATGTTCCTGTGACGATCGTGGCTGGGCCTTATTTACAAGGTGGCGTTAAGCCACTTAATGTGGCTTAACGCTGCCTTGTAAATTAGGCACTCTTTCATGCTATACTTAGCGTGAAAAGGGTGGACAATGGGTGTTGGGGTGGGCGCTACACCGTGACACCCATTGATTTTGATGCTGCCCCCTATTTACAAGGGTGGCATAAATCGGAGGCAGTTCCAAAATGAGACCGGGAAAAAACTGGTCTTAACATGGTGAAATGAGGAGACATACTTTATTTCTCCTCGTTTCTGCTATTTCTATGTGTGCTGAATTGTGCAGCACACATAGAAACATAGAAACAACAAAACACCATGAATGATTGTTGATGTGCAGGAAGGTGCACTTAAGCAATCATTTAAAATAAATTACGATTTGCAACTTCTATATATGTTGCACTATGCAACACACGTAGAAAATACAAATCACCATTCTAGATTGTTCCCTCAATGCAGGCACTCTTGCAATATGGTGCAAGGATGCCTGCATTGGCACTAGGCAGATGAGCTCGGAGCAGCGCCAGCGATAAGGAAAATGCAGGGATGCACCGTATCATTGTAAATACGGTGCATCCCTGCATTTTCAGAATGGCGGAGCGAGGCATTAGCTATTTTGGTTTAACGCCGCACTTTGCCATTCTTTTGTAAATATGCCCCAAACAACACTGAAATTCACCGTTACGATACGCAATAGACAATGCATACTGTAACTGACATCACTGCCAGGTTTTGCTCATGGTAGACTTTTTTCACATAGCTTTAAGTAAAGTGGTGAATTTAGCATGGTAGCCGCATCAGCTACGGTTAGCATTGTGTGTTGTATACCATATTGGGGAATTTCAGTGGTTTTTGCTTTTTGGTTCACAAAAGCCCAACTAACTTTTAACTGCGATTTTCTCTGTGAATATATACATCTATATATATTCACTAAACAAACACAGTAGAATGTACAATTAAGTTTTGGCACAATACATAAATATGTGTTTAAAAATCACAGAAAATTCTTTTACAAAATACAGTCAAAGTATGGTTGTGGTTACTAATGGAAACTGAAACCCCTCTGAAATTCACCAGTTATGTTTAGCTCCACAAACCATAAATCACACACCTAGCATGCAAACCATAACTCATACACCAAACTGTACTGTGACTTTTGTTTTATTGCAGAGGTATTTTAAACATGGTTACATGTTATGACCACACTTATCTATAACTCCTCACATTTCAGGATATTATTGCCAAAAACATCATCTGATATAAATATTGTCTCATGACTCGTAAGTACTCTTATAAAAAAACATTTTTCCAGCGGGTGTAGATGTTATATAATTAACTCCGATTAGGCTATACTTTTATAAACAATATCTATAAACTGATATTTTTGTCAGTCAATATTTACTCCATGATATTTTGCTACCATAAAACATAACGCACCTATGCCTTTCTTAGCATTTAATTTCAGCATATGAGCACCCCAAATGACATGAAGTCAGTTTTCTGATGCCTGGCAAAACCAGGGACACTGGAATTATGTGACTATGCGCCTGCAGCAATTTGTGCATAATTGTAGATTTGCATCATTTGTCACATAATCAATCATTAATTAAGTACAACTAATGCCCAGACAGTGTAAACAAGTTTAAATAGGGCAAAATGTTAAAGTGATACTATCACAAAATCTAGAAAAGACATCGATACGGAGGCAAGATGGCGTCCGACTCGGACGCATAGTTTGCAGCTCCTGCCGGACCCCATAGAGCGGACTTTCTCAAATGGTGAGAAGCTGAGCAGAAAAGTGCAAAATAAACGGTGGACCCAAAGCTAAAGCGTTAAAGAAACGGGACTCTTGAATAATAAAAAATATTCTTGATATACTGCCTGAAAACTCTCATGACCTGGCTGGGATCGACTTGGTTTTGGATCCGGCGTCGGCATCCGCACTTGTTTGGGACACGTTATACGCCGCTCTGGCAGTTGCTCGCTGATCGGCTAACACCGCTCACCTGGTGGAAGACCCGCCCTCACTCGCAGAAGCACGGCAGAATTGAGGCGGACAGTGTGGCGAGCGGCGAGGAGAACAGAGTGCAGAGCACAAACGCTGCACCGGACACAACGTGTAAAGGCATGCGGCCGAAGGGGAGGAGAGCGCGAGGCCAGGGAGCTGGCACTGAGCTGACTGACCGTGCCGAGACTGCGCCGAGTAAAGGATCAGTGGTGCCTGCTGGAGATTCGACCCCCCCTCCTCCCACACTGTTAGCAAGCTCAGTGGAGAATTCAGCAGGGAGAGAGGGGGAGGCTGTTGTTCGCTGAAAGATTCCTGGCATGTTCACCTCCGTGAAAAGCAAGGAAGTGGAAATTCTGACTCTAAGGAAAAAGCAACTACCGGCTGTAGCGGTAGAGGTAGAGGTGCAGGGGGTTGCGGTAGACGTGCAGAGATCCACTAACGACCAAGGGAGTGCTCCGGAAATCTTGCTGATACCCAGCTTAAACCTCGGCTCTGAAACAATTACATCGGATAAGGAGCAAGATAAGCTGAGCGCGTTGAATAAAAGTGTTAATAGGAGCACTCTCAGGGTTTCAGAAGATTTGACCATGCAAACGGTTACAGGCTGTATTGATGCGAATTCTCTCTCTGCTTCTCTTCAGAAGGAGCAGGAGAAGCAGAACCTAAGAGCGGCAAACTTTGATAAGGGTGCTCCATCTGCAGGGGATACTGACTCAGCAGACTTTTTTTCATTGTCAGATCACTCTATGTCCTCCTCGGAAAGCCTGGTAGAGCTATATGCCACAAGGATGAGTATGGAAGATGGTGATTTAGAGGACGAAAGTGGTCATAGTGCTCATAGCAGTCCAGAGGAAAATATAGAGAGAGAATATGCTGATCAAAGCACTGTTCGCAGACTTAGATTGGATATGATCGACAAAGAGCGCAAACAAGATGGTACTATCATTATCAGCAACACTGGGCATACTAATACGGGCTTGGTCACTGAGGATACAGAGGATATCTCACTAGATTTAATTTATCAGACTATGATGCAGCATAGACAAGAAAACCGTGAGGACAGTATTAAGGTACAGAATTCATGCAAGAAGCTTCAGAGCTCTGTCAGGAGATTAGTCAAGTCTCATACTGAATTGGCCGCAAGAGCAACTGAGGCGGAAGCACGTATATCTTCATTAGAAGATGAGGTGGCTCAGCAGCGAAAAAACATCGATCTACATATGGCGACGAAGCAAGATGTCACTTGGAAGCTTACTGACATTGAAAACAGATCGCGTAGGAACAATCTGAGGTTTCTGCAAATTGAGGAGGGAAAGGAGGGGTCAGATGCACGTGGCTTTATAGTATCTCTTTTGAAGGCGGCTATGCCAGAGTCTGGGAGATGGGACTGGGACCGAGAGGTGGAGAGGGCCCACCGATTTCCATTTAGGCCTAATTTGAGGGATAAAAAACCTCGGGCAATATTAGTTGCCTTCAATAGTTTTCAAGCAAGGGAGGAGATATTCATAAAAGCTCGCCCAGATAAAAAATGTAAGGGTCTTGGTTGTGAATTCTTTGTTAGACCGGATTTGTGTAAGCAGTCTGTAGAGCTAAGATGGCAGTTTCGACAGCTTATTACACAGTTTCAAGGTAAAGGTGCGCAGGCTTTTTTAATGTTTCCTGCAAAGCTCAAGGTTATTCACAAAGAAAGCACCAGATTTTTCATTACTGAAACTGCTGCTAGAGAATTTTTGTTGTCTCTATAAATCCGGGGGTCTGTTTATACATTCTAATTTGACATATCAAGTTGTAACTTCTCACCTTTAGTGATGGATGTAAGGGGTTGTTAAATATGTAGTCCAGCAACTCTGTGGGGGGCGGTAGGGAGGAGCGGCAAACTTCATCGAAGGACCATAAGTCCTAAAGCCTCTATGAAGGGTGGGGCACAAGGGGGGGCAGGGGGGTTCTGTGGGTGGATGGGTTTTTTGGGCGGTATTGGGGCACGGGGGGGTGAAAAAAAAGGGGTAAAAAAAATTGACCACGACAAAGACATGGTGGAAATACATGGAAAAGATACGACTAAAAAGGAGAAAGGGCATTATATTGAAGAGTATTTTGTTCCTCATGAAAGGATGAATTCTGGATATTATGCTTATTTTCATGAGCCAGCATTGGCAAAATGGGGATCTATGATTTGGATTTTGAGTTTGATTTTGATTTGAAATGGCGGGAAATACTCTGACAATATGTTCTTTGAATGTAGCTGGTTTAAATAATTTAATAAAAAGACACAAGGTGGCTGCGGAGTTAAAATACATACAACCTGATGTCGTTTGTATACAAGAAACGCATATTCCATGGGCTAAAAGGTCGATTCTAAAAGACTTAGGGTTTGTGTTGGCATCTGCTTCGAAACAATCTAGTATGATACGTGGGGTGGCTATATTAACCAAAGACAATTCAATAACAGTAGGTCGCAAATTAGAAGATAAAAAGGGTCGATGGGTCATTGTGGAATCAAAAACTGGTAAGAGTCAACTTACATTAGTCTCGGTATATGGGGCTAATCTAGACGACCCCGATCCATTAGTAGAGATCAATATGGAATTAGTCAACTTTCAACATCCCATAGTGATTTGTGGCGATATTAACATAAATTTGACTAATAGTGCTCTAAGGGATATGCAGGCAATTTATACGGGCCGTAAGCCTCGGGTGTATAAGGCACTTGTGAATCTTTTACAAGATCATGCATTGGTGGATACCTGGGGTATGCTCCGAGAGAGGGATAGTGGATTTACTTTCTACTCTCATCCTCATAAAAAGCTTGTGAGATTAGATTATTTTTTTGTACCCCGAAATTTATTAGAAGGTACCAACATTAAAATTTATCCTAGGGTATCTTCGGATCACTCTCCTATTGTGGTTGATATCCATCACTTAGTTAAACGAAGGATACAAGCCAGCTTTTCATATGATAGGAAGTTAGGGTTAAACTCAGAATTCATCGAACATATACAACGCTGGATTCAAATTTTTTTTGATGAAAATCGTGGTACTGCTAGCACTCCCGTAGTATGGGATACATTTAAAGCAGGGTTCAGGGGAGAATGTATAAGCTTTGTAGCCAGGCAACGCAAGAATTCAAGGAAGGAACTGGATAATTTATATGAACTTTTAATTAAAGCCGAGACTCATTTAACCAGAAAGGTGGCACTGGGCGATACAGGGTTATTCAAAGAGGAAAATGATGTAATTAAGGCTAGGACAAACATTTTGGGATTCTGGGATAAGGAAATCGCCAGGAAATTTTTATCCTATAGATTGACGAGTTATGAATTCGGTGAGAGAATTGGTAAAATCTTGGCTACTAGGATTCGAATGAAGCAGTCCGCCCAAAATATAAATTCAATGAAGGATTCCCGGGGAGACTCTCATTCTGACCCAGAACGTATCTTAGAGATATTTAAAACATTTTATGCTAATCTTTATGCCAGGGAGGGTGGTGTACATAGGGATGAGCAATGGTACGATAGAATGCTGATAGAGTTGAAAACATTAGACTCTGAAGTAGCTGGGGAATTAGATCTACCTATAACTATGACAGAAGTAGAGAATGCAGTGAACGGGCTTGCAGTTGGCAAAGCTGCAGGGCCAGACAGAATGCCTGCCGAGGTGTATAAATGTTTCTTTCACATCTTAAAGGATGATTTATATCAGGTAATACTAGCCGCCCAGGATGGTAGTCCCCCTGCTACATGGTCTGAAGCAACGATAGTTGTGTTCTGTAAAAAAGAAAAGCCTACTGATTCCGTAGGATCATACAGACCTATTTCATTGTTAAATGTGGACAACAAGATTTATTCAAAGATTTTAGCCAATAGGTTATCCGGGGTTGTGGCATTATTAGTTTCCAGATATCAACATGGGTTTATTCCTAAAAGAAGTACTGTTGACCACATTAACAAAGTTATCACGTTGTTCGATCTGGCTGCGGTGAACAAACGGAAATTAGCGCTTTTTCTACTAGACGCGGAAAAAGCGTTTGATCGAGTGTCATGGGAGTATTTATGGACCTTAATGGATAAAATGGGTTTTGGACAAAAATACATTAAAGCCATAAAAACACTTTATCTTAATCCTACTGCAAAAATTTCTGCGGCGGGAGGGCTCTCTGATTCACTGTGTATCACCAGAGGGACACGTCAAGGGTGCCCCTGTTCCCCGTTATTGTTTTCATTATACATTAACCCTTTTATTGAACTATTAAGTCGAAATCCTTTAATTCCTCCCTTTCGTATTTCTGATTTTTCTTTTTCAGTATTCGCATACGCGGATGACATTGCTGTAGTAACAGATACACCTGAAACCGCCAGCCCAGAGATTGAGAGGTTGGCTAAAGACTTCGGGATGACAACTGGGTATAAACTTAATGCTGCCAAAACTCAGATTCTTTGTTCAGATGCCATAACCTGGGAAGATGAGAGGGTGGTAGGAGAGGTTACCTATTTAGGGATCCGGATTAAATCAGACATGGATGAATTGGTCAACGTAAATTGGAGTAATGTTTTTCAGAAAATCAAGAGCTCTCTCGAGAAATGGGACCGGCTATACCTTACCATCATAGGTAGGACTAATATCATAAAAATGAATGTCCTCCCCAAAATTCTTTATTTGTTTCGGTCCATTCCCTTAGAGTTTCCAAAATCTAAATTGCAGGCTCTACAGTCACTCTGTGGGAAATTTATTTGGAGTCCTGGTAAACCCAGGAGGGCGATGCAGCATCTCACTTCGCCAGTGGAAAGGGGCGGATTAGGGGTACCCGATTTTTTCTTATATTATATAGTATGTTTTTTGTTAAAAATGAAAATGTTGTTAATAAGAGACTCTGTAGAGTATGTACATAATCATCCTTCTATATTTGAGATTCTGATAGGAACACATGCTAGACAAATTTGTTTTAATGAAATTGATGGTAATTATTACAAGAGGACCCGATTCAAGGTGCTTATGAGTGCTTATAAAATTTGGAAATGGGTGGCCCGTACTGGTGATATAGGGAAACTATCATACTATACCCCTTATTTTTCTGCTAGATTTTTACCTCTTATATTTTCGGATGGATCTGCCAGGAACTGGCAAAAAAAAGGGGTGACATGTTTGGGGGATTTTTTTTCAAATGAAGGCAAATGTAAATCATTTACTGAAATGTCTGAAGAGTTTGATCTATCTAGAAGTTATTTTTTTAAATTCTTACAAATACGGGATTACTTTATAAGACATAAATTATGCTTAAAAAAGATTAATTTTGTTGAGGGAGTTGCACGACAAGTTAAAATTGGTACTCTTTATCAAATGTTTATTCTCGTGAAGCCTGATGATCTGGAGAAAATTCAGGCAAAGTGGGCATTATTATTGGGAGATAATGAGATTGTTGTTGAGGACTTGATTTTGCTCTCTAAAGAGGTCTTGATGTCTGCAAATCTGAAAGCTCAATTTTTTAAAAGTTTATTTGATTTGTATTATACACCCGCTCGAATGGTAAAATGGAGAATGGGCTTTGATGGTAAATGCTTTCGTTGCCAAGCTGATAATGCCGACAGTGTACATATTTTTTTTTCTTGCCCCTCATTAGGAAGATTCATTCAGGATATTGAAAATTTTTTGTCTTTAATTTTTAGGGTTAATTTAAAGAACACCCCCTCTATGCTGATGTTAGGGAAGATCCCTAAGGACTGTAGAACCAATGAATTGCATCGCTTTCGATATTTTATTTTTTTCACAATGACTGTGGCTCGGCTTTGTATTGCCACAGACTGGCTCCAAAAAAAGCCGCCCATATTCCAACAGTGGCAAGCACGATTGTATAAACTTTATAAGTTAGAGTCGAGTCTTTTTTCGATCTCCATGTCCAGGCGGAGAAAGAAATTAGGACTGAAAATTTGGGGGACATTCTCAGAATTCTATGAGGTATGACGGGTGGTAAAGATAAAAAGAAAATGTCATATTTTTTTTTCCAATTGTATATGTATGTGTTCCTTCGCTTAATGGCATACTATTCAGCTTTTCGATTTCTGCTATATGCCCTTATATTTTATTAAGTGTATCTTGTTATATATGTATATCTTAATACGAATTACTTGATCTGTTTTTGTCGTGTATCAATAAAAAAAAAAAAAAAAAAAAAAAGTGATACTATCACAAAATCTGCTGCGTGATGCCGCATAATTTACTCAAGCCTGCCACATAATTAGCCCCTTCCCTGCCACATTATTCCAGTGGTCCTGGTCATAACCCAAAGGGACATCAGGAATTTCCTTTACTGTCTCTGCCAGTAGGAGATTGTGAAAGCCACTTAAATGTGAATATAATACAATGATGAAACTACATTTACAACAATGCCGTTGGCATCAAACTCCTAGAAAAGATAAAAGAAAACCAAGCACAGATTCCTGATGTAAGTTTTGTAGTTTGTTGTTGAGCAAATGGCTCAGGATTTCAAGGGTTCATATGCCATGGCTAGTGGTCCATGTTGGACCTGACTGGTGTTCTGAAACGTTGTACAGATGGAGTCACAGTATGACAGAAACTTCATTAGTGGTTAATGTTTGTTTCTCACCAGAAGTCTGCTGACGTGCTGCTTTTGGATGGAAACGAAGCAGCAATTATTGAAGTCTGTAAACGAAATCTGAAAACACATCACACCAGTTGTGAGTACTAGATGGGCTGTGGGCTGCAGGAGTGAACATTAGTCAGCAATGTTGGGTGGGGTCAACGCTTAGACACTGAAGGCCAGGGCTCGACTGGGAAACAAAACCGGCCTTGGCAAACTGAGGGGAGGGGTGCAGCCGATCTGTTTGATAGCGCCGGTATCGGCCGATTTTGTTACAGGGAGCCAATATAACCGGTAACAATAATGTCCGACAGGGGCCCAAAACTGCCCCCCACCATGGTGGCCCACTGGGGAAGCACCCAGTGTCCCCTACGGCCAGCCCTGCCATGGTGAGGGACCGGTTCGCAAATTACTTTCGGTATTTACAAAGGGCATTTACTACTCGTACATGCCCTTTGTGAATACCAAAAGTCAAACTTTATGACTTTCAGTATTCACAATGGACATTTAATGGTAGTATTTGCGTTTTGTGAAAAAAGAAAGTCAAACTTTACGGCTATCAATATTCACAAATGGCATTTATGAGATGTGTATGCCCTTTGTGAATACTGAAAGTCGTAAAGTTAGACTTTCGTCTCACTTTACCTTTGTGAATAGGGCCCTGAGTGGTTGGTGAAAATCCTGAATGAATGAAGGGCTTTTCAAGTGCACAGCTACTCAGAGAGCTTCTCTGAGCTTAGAGAATAATGATACGCACCAAAAGCAAAGAAGCCCAATGAATGAGTGAGGGGTTTGTAAAGCTACTCAGAGACTGTCACGGTGCTTTGTTGCAGAGCCGAGCTTGGGGTAACACTAGGCTCTGTTTATAGATGCAAGGTTGTTTCTATTTCTGGCAGGATAGGTGCGCCTCCTGTGCAGCAGTGTACATAAGCAGTGACAAGCTGCTCAGGTTCTCCTGCTGCCCAAGATGTGGTTGCACATCGTGTGAACAGACATGCCTGTTGTGAAATGTGTGTGTAGTCTATTTCATATTTGGAGAAATTTGAATCATTTATGTCAAGACTGCTTTTTGTTGCATTGCTTATCAGTGATGTCATCAGGGATGTCATTTGAGATGTCATCAGTGATGTCACTGACCATGTCATGAATGATGTAATATGTGACAGCATCAGCAGTGCATTGTGGGGGTGCGAGTTATAGTCAGCTCAACTAACTATAACAGCCAAGTTTCTCAGGTTTTGTGCGAGTAAAATGTCCAACTAACTATAACATCCCTGAAACCTATGGTTTTTTCAGTGAATCTCTATGGTTTTTTAAATGCTAATTTCTAACTATAACGTCCCTGAAACCTATGTTTTTTTAAGTGAATTTCAAAGGTTTTTTAAATGATAAGTTCTAACTATAACGTCCCTGAAATCTATGTTTTTTTTGCGAATGTCAAAGGTTTTATAAGTGATAATTTCTAACTATGCCTACAGAGGTAGGACATGTGAAGAAAGAGGAAGAAAGGCACGGAATGAAGCAAGAGAAATGCAGAAAGAGGCAACAGAGTCCAAAAAGATGAAGAAAAGTGTAGAAAAAAGACTTGTTGCAAAGTCATCCTGTGCCCCCAACTTTTTACTGACTGGTACTGGTGGTAACTGACTGTGACTAACCAGGCCCGGAGCCTTGGAACAGAGTGAAAACACCTACATACTCTAGGGTACACTATGGGTTGGTGTACCCCTGTGATATGCATTACCTACCATGTGAGGCCCCAGTACATAATAGGGCAGGGGGATTAAAAGTACCTCTAACTCAGAGGTGCATAAAGAGGCAAGAGAGGTGCATAAACATGTAGGAAAGGTACAGAAACATGTAACAGGGGTGCAGAAAGAGGCAAGTGAGGTGCAGAAAGGAGTAAGAGCAGTTCAGAAAGAACCAACAGACGTACAAAAAGAGGCAGGAGTGTTGCAGAAAAATGTAGAAGGGGTGCACAAAGAGGCAATAGAGGTACAGAAAGAGGCAGAAGGGATGCAGAAAGAAGCAAGAGAATTGCTGAAAGAAGCAACAGAGGTGTAGAAAGAAGCAGGAGAAGTGCAGAAAGAGGCAAGTGAGGTGCAGAAAAAAATCAAGAGTAGAGCAGAAAGAACCTACAGAGGTGCTGAAAGAGGCGTGAAGCAGTGCAGAAAAAGGTAGGAGTGGTACACAAAGAGGCAAGAGAGGTACACAAAGAGGCCAGAGGGGTGCAGAAAGAAGGAAGAGAAGTGCAGAAAGAGGCAAGAAATTGCTAAAAGAAGCAACAGAGGTGTGAAAAAAGAAAAAAAGAGAAGTACAGAAAGAGGCCAGTGAGGTGCAGAAAAAAAGCAAACAAAAGCAGTGCAGAAAGTACAGATGTGCTGAAAAAGGCACAAAGGGTGCTGAAAGAGCAAGAGAAGTGCAGAAAGAGGTAACAGAGGTACCGAAAGGATTAAAACATGTACAGAAACAGGCAGGAAAGGTGCAGGAACAGGGGTGCAGAAAGAGGCAAGAGAGGTGTGGAAAGAAAAAAGAGTGCTGCAGGAAAGGGGTAAGAAATCTGCATATAAAAGCAAAAGAGGTGCTGAATGATGCAAGTGAGGTGAAGAAAAAGGCAAGAGATCTGCAGAAAAAAGCCACAGAGGTGCTGAAAGAGGCAAGTGAGGTACAGAAAGAAGTAAGCGGTGCAGAAAGAGGCAACAGAAGTTCAGAAAGAAGCAACAGCGATGCATAAAGAAGCAAGAGGGGTGCAGAAAGATGGGAATGAAGTACAGGCAGAAGAGAAGCAAAAGAGGTGCTGAAAGAGGCACAAAGGGTGCAGAAAGAGACATGAGAAGTGCAGGAAGAAGCAACAGGGGTACAGAAAGAGGCAAGAGTGGTACAGAGAGGGGGAAAAGAGGCGTAGAAAGAAGCACCTGGAGGGCAGAAAGGCAACAGAGGTGCAGAAAGATGCAAGAGAGGTACAGAAACAAGCAAGAGAAGTGCAGAAAGAGGCATGTGAGCTACAGAAAGAAGCATGAGCAGTACAGAAAGAACCAACAAAGGTGCAAAAAGAGGCAGGAGGGGTGCAGAAAAAAGTGAGAGGGTTGTACAAAGAGGCAAGAGAGGTACAGAAAGAAGCAGGAGGCGAGCAGAAAGAACTGAGAAAAGTGCAGAAAGAGGCAAGTGAATTGCTGGAAGAAGCAATAGAGGTGTAGAAAGAAGCAAGAGAAGTACAGAAAGAGATAAGTGTGGTGCAGATAGAACCAAGAGCAGTGCATGAAGTACCAGCAGAGGTGCAAAAAGAGGCAAGCGTGGTGCAGAAAAAGGTAGGAGGGGTACACAAAGAGGCAAGAGAAGTACAGAAAAGGCCAGAGGGGTGCGGAAAGAAGGAAGAGAAGTGCAGAAAGAGACAAAAGAATTGCTGAAAGAAGCAACAGAGGTGTAGAAAGAAGCAAGAGAAGTGCAGAAAGAGGCAAGTGAGGTACATAAAAAAGCAAGACCAGTGCAGAAAGAACCAAAAGATGTACAGAAAGAAGCAACAGAGGTGCTGAAAGAGGCACAAAGGGTGCAGAACGAGGCAATGGAAGTACAGAAAGAAGCAACAGGGGTACAGAAAGAGGCAAGAGTGGTACAGAAAGATGGAAGAGAGGTGTTGGAAGAGGCAAATGAGGTGCCGAAAGAGACAAGAGAGGTGCAGAAAGAAGCAAGTGAAGTTCACAAAGGCACCAGAGGTGCAGAAAGACGCAAGAGAGGTGCAGAAACAAGCGAGAGCAGTGCAGAAAGAGGCAAGTGAGGTGCAGAAAGAAGCAAGAGCAGTGCAGAAAGAACCGGAAGATTTGCGAAAAGAGGCAAGAGGGGTGCAGAAAGAAGTAGGAGAGGTGCACAAAGAGGCAAGAGGGGTAAAGAAAGAGCCAAGAGGGGTGCAAAAAGAAGGAAGAGGAGTGCAGAAAGAGGCAAGAGAATTGCGGTAAGAAGCAACACAGGTATAGAAAGAGAAGTGTAGAAAGAGACATGTGAGGTGCAGAAAGAAGCAAGAGCAGTGCAGAAAGAACCAACAGAGGTGCAAACGGAGGCAGGAGGGGTGCAGAAAAGGTAGGAAGGGTGCAGAGCGAGGCAAGAGAGGTACAGAAAGAAGGAGGAGGGGTGCAGAAAGAACTAAGAAAAGTACAGAAAGAGGCAAGAGAATTGCTGGAAGAAGCAATGGAGGTGTAGAAAGAAGCAAGAGAAGTGCAGAAAGAGATAAGTGTGGTGCAGAAAGAACCAATAACAATGCATAAAGAACCAACAGAGGTGCAAAAAGAGGCAAGAGTGGTGCAGACAAAGGTAGAAGGGGTGCGCAAAGAGGCAAAAGAGGTACAGAAAAATGCCGGAGGGGTGCAGAAAGAAGGAAGAGAAGTGCAGAAAGAGGTAAGAGAATTGCTGAAAGAAGCAACAGAGGTGTTGAAAGAGGCAAGAGAAGCGCAGAAAGAGGCAAGTGAGGGGCAAAAAGAAGCAAGAGCAGTGCAGAAAGTACCAACAGAGGTGCAAAAAGAGGAAAGAGTGGTGCAGAAAAAGGTGGGAGGGGTGCACAAAGAGGCAAGAGAGGTATAGAAAGAGGCAGGAGGGGTGCAAAAAGAAGGAAGAAAAGTGCAGAAAGAGGCAAGAAAATTGTTGGAAGAAGCAACAGAGGTGTGGAAAGAAGCAAGAGAAGGGCAGAAAGAACCAACAGAGGTGCTGAAAGAGGCAGGTGAGGTGCAGAAAGAGGCAAGCGATCTGCAGAAAAAAGCAACAGAGGTGCTGAAAGAGGCAAGTGAGGTGCAGAAATAAGCAAGAGAGGTACAGAAAGAGGGAAGAGAAGTGCAGAAAGAAGTAACAGAGGTGCACAAAGAGGGAAGTGGGGTGCAGAAAGAAGCAAGAGAGGTGCAAAAAGAAGGAAGAGAAGTGCAGAAAGAAGTAACAGAGGTGCAGAAAGATGCAAAAAGGGAGCAGAAAGATGTAAGAGGTTTACAGAAAAAGGCAAGAGGGGTAAAGAAAGAAGCAAATGAGGTGCAGAAAGAGGCAACAGATGTGCAAAAAGAGGCAAGAGATGCGCAGAAGGAAGCAAGAGTGGCTTGAACACCATTAGTACCAATTTAACACCCACATTTAGCAATAAGTAACAGGTGACCGTTCTAGGTTTACAAAGGGCCTTCCACCACGCTATAACACTTTTTGATGCATTTTTGGTAATGTTTGAGCCGTTTGAGCTAGATCCAAAGCTTTATTTGTTCAAATCTGCAGATTAGGGAGCATATGATGAATTATTTGGCTTATGCAGAAAATGTTTTACTGTGCGAAAGTCGGTACAGTCGCATTATTCCAGTGGCCCTGCTCATACCTCTGACTAGGTCCACAAGTGCTCCTTAGTGATTCCGTCTTTTTTTTGTCTCAGAGTTCATAGTTGAGCTTCTATGGAAATGAGGAAGACTAAACCTGACGTTACCACTCCACAACACAGACTACCATACCACATAATTACTCTCCATAACACATAATCACACTCTAC
This sequence comes from Lissotriton helveticus, assembly GCF_964261635.1. Classification (NCBI taxonomy): domain Eukaryota; kingdom Metazoa; phylum Chordata; class Amphibia; order Caudata; family Salamandridae; genus Lissotriton; species Lissotriton helveticus. The sequence continues at coordinate 900,315,189 of NC_136065.1, read as the reverse complement.
ATAATTGTATACACTAAATACAACATATTTTCTATCCACATAATTTCACTTCACAACATACTACATAATTCCACTACATACAACGTTCATCCACTCCACTCCACTCCCAAAAACATTATAAAAACCTTTACATTTACAGCGCCAATAGCTCAAATTTTTGCAAATGAGAAACCTATCACATTGCAAACACTTCTCTAACTAGTAGTCGCGTTTGCAGAGTGGTAGAGAAAGAGTGCTGGACCTCCGACCAGCGCTCAGAAATTCCACTGCGTAGGACTTAGTGGAGGTACCAGGAGGGCTGCTTGGCCCCCAAAGCCCCTCAGGAGCAAATTGGACTTTATCCCCCATCCCATAGTCTACCAGGAGGTACGTTTGCAGAGTGGTGGAGAATGGGGGGCATGGTCTCTGAAGACGTCCTAGCAATCTCACTGTGTGGAACTTACTGGAGGTAACAAGGGTCCCTGGGGGCCGACTAGCCCACCTGGTACCTCCAGTAAGCCCTACACAGTTGGATTGCTGAGAGTGGTCCAAGGCCATGCCCCCTTTTAACCCCACTCTGCAAACGGGGCTCCTGGTGCACTGCTGCTCGGGGGATGAAGTCCACTTGTAACCTGAGGTCATCAGGACACAAGAGGAACTCATCACCCACCAGCAGTGCACCAAGAGGTGTGTTTGCAGTGGTGTTAAAACGGGTGTGGCCTCGGAACACCTCTCTGCAATCTAGCTGTGTGGCGCTCCCCGGGGCATGCCCATTGCCTTTTTTGATAATTTTTAAGGTAGCGAGGTTGAGTGGCCCCCCTCCTGGGACATTTTTGGCCCCTGGGACCCCATCCCCGGGGCATGGCTGCTCATTGGGGACCATGGGGGGAGCTCCAATGCCCCCACGGTCCTGCCGGCTCCAAGCCTCCTGCGGTAGCCGGCATTGCTTTTGAGCAGGGGGAGCAGCTGAGATGCAGCTCCCCTTGCCCAAAAGCAATCTGCTTTGCTTTTTACAAGCGAGAGCAGGTTTCCTGCTCTCACTTCCAAAAAGCAAAGCAGGGTTTGCTAGGTCAAGGCGGGAGCAAGGGCCATAGCAAACAGCAATGTCCCGGGTGGGCCATTGCAGGAGCTGGCCCTGGTGGACGGGGGACCCCAAGGCCATCAAGGGCTCCAGGAGGGGGCCGCGTGGCCCCCCTCCCTTCATTTGCATAGCCCCGGGGAGGTGGTGGTCCCTGGGGTCCGTAACAGACTCCCATATTAGCATATATAGGGCTCCCGGTATGTGGTGGTCCCTGGGGCAGTGTAGGGAGGGGCAGAAGGCCCTGCTCACACTTTTCTAAATTGAATTGGAGCCCCGGGGAGGTGGCAGTACCTGGGGCTGAAAGGGGGGCACGTGAGGCCCCCGCCCCTATTAAAACAAAGCCCCGTGGAGGTGGTGGCACCCAGGGCTTGGAGGGGCCACGAGGCCCCACAGCCTGTATTGAAACAAAGCCCCGGGGAGGTGGTGGTCCCCAGGGCACATTATGAGGAAAGCCCCGGGGAGGTAGTGGTCCCCGGGGCTGTGGAGTCCCCACGGGCCCCCACAACATAACAATAAATTGCCCCCGGGACCAGGCCCAACCAGAACTTAAAACAAACGTCCTTTTTTTTAAAAAAAAATCGTTCGGATTTGCGAACTCAGCGCGAATTCGGCTGAGTTATTTTCTTTAATGCTTTTTTTGGCCCTAGGGGTCCTTGTGGGACCCCTTGAGCAGGCCCAGGGGGTCAGGGTGTTTCTTATTTTCATTCTTCTTTTTTATGATTTCTTGTGACTCGTTTACCGAGTCACAGGATGGCTGCCAGCACTTCCTGGTTTGGAGTGTTGACAGCCAATCAGAAGTAAGAGTCGCAACTACTGCTCGGTGCTCAGATATCAATATTTGTATTTTTTTAATTCTTCAGGAACTACCGAACGGATTTACACCATTTTTAAAAAGGGTCTCTTTCTGAACCAATGGCTACCTTTTTGCCAAATTTGGTGTAAGTCCGTTCAGTAGTTCCGGCTGTTGCCTGTTCCAATTTTTCCTATAGAAATTAACATGGGGAAAGGCTTTTTGGAACCTCCCTTTTTTCACAGCCCCCGCTTGACGAATCACCCCGTAACTTTCAAAACAGGAGCTGACCGGAGCAGGCCATTATTTTTGAAAAATGTGCGATGATTCGTCACACGGCACCAAAGATATTGGCAAAACAAAAAACGCTTTTCCTATGGAAACTAGGTCTTAACTATACCTACTGGAAACCGCCATAGGATAGCACTGTGCAAATCCTATGCTTAAAGGCTTGAAAGCTTAAAGGCTTGATAGAAAAGCAGACATTTGAGGTGAGCAGATCTAGAGTGTCGCCGGTGTTGAGAGTGCTCTATACAGGAGCTGCTTTCCACCTACTTTGCTCTACTACTCACTCTCTACTACTCTCTACTCTCTACTACTCACTCTCTACTACTCTCTCTCTACTACTCACTCTTTACTACTCACTATCTACTACTCTCTACTACTCACTCTCTACTTCTCACACTCTACTACTCTCTACTACTCACTCTCTACTACTCTCTCTCTACTACTCTCTAATACTCACTCTCTACTACTCTCTACTACTCACTCTCTACTACTCTCTCTCTACTACTCCCTACTGCTCACTCTACTACTCACTCTCTACTACTCTCTACTATTCTCTCTCTCTGCTACTCACTCTCTACTACTGTCTACTACTCAATCTTTACTACTCTCTACTACTCACTCTCTACTGCTCTACTACTCACTCTGCTACTTACTCTCTACTACTCTCTACTACTCACTCTCTACTACTCACTCTCTACTACTCTCTACTACTCACTCTACTATTCACTCTACTACTCTCTACTACTCACTCTCTGCTACTCTCTCTACTGCTCTCTACTACTCTCTACTACTCACTCTCTACTACTCTCTCTCTACTACTCCCTACTGCTCACTCTACTACTCACTCTCTACTACTCTCTACTATTCTCTCTCTCTGCTACTCACTCTCTACTACTGTCTACTACTCAATCTTTACTACTCTCTACTACTCACTCTCTACTGCTCTACTTCTCACTCTGCTACTTACTCTCTACTACTCTCTACTACTCACTCTCTACTACTCACTCTCTACTACTCTCTACTACTCACTCTACTATTCACTCTACTACTCTCTACTACTCACTCTCTGCTACTCTCTCTACTGCTCTCTACTACTCTCTACTACTCACTCTCTACTCTATTACTCACTCTCTTCTCTCTACCTCTCTACCTCTCTCTACTTCTTTCTCTACTAGTCTCTACCTCTCTACCTCTACCTCTCTACCTCTACCTCTCTACCTCTACACGTCTACCTCTCTACCTCTCTCTACACGCACACATATACACATATATATATTCATATATATGCATATACATTTATGTATGTGTATATATATATATATACATACATATATAAACATATATAATCTGCATATCTATATAAATACAAATATAAATGCATGCATACATATACATATATGCACATATATGCATGTTATTTACATGAAAGTTTTAAAAACACTAATAAAAGCAAAGCTAAAAAGCCACCTCATTACAAACAGAATGGCTTTAACTTAAACGAGGGCGAGATCTATTGCATTTTCAATGCTTGTTTACTTTGGTTCCATCAAGAAGGCATTCAGATGTGTCACACATTTGCCATAAATTCTGAATGTTAGCACTCTAGTTGCTCATTAGATCACTGTAGTAAAGCTACTGCTCACCAGGGAAGTCTGCTGCTAATCATACTTTCTATGGCAAAATGAACCCCCTCACTTTGTTCCTTTTTAAATTAAATGTACGCGTACCGTACGCGTACGGTAAGCGTACCGGTAAGCTTACGAGTAAGCTTAGGGTTAGCTCATATAGATATATATGTGTTTTTGAACTTAATTTTCATAAAAACCACTGGAGCAATTTTCACCAAATATAGCAAAAGCACATCTGTGTACCAGTCCCTACAATTTTGCCAAGTTTGGTGTAATTCCGTTCAGCGGTTCGGGCTGTAGACTTGTCAGAACGTCCTATCGAAATTAACAAGGGGAAAACACGTTTTGGGACCCCCTTTTTTTCTCAGCCCCCACTTCACGAATCCCCCCAAAACTTTCAGGGAAGGAGCGCAGCGGAGCTGGCCAAAATGTTTGAAAATTACACGCAAATTCCTCAACCGGCGCCAAAGTTATTCCCAATAGAATGTTGCGGATTTCCTATGGTAGCTAGGTCCTAACTATATATACCTACTGGCTATCGCCAGTAGGTAATATATATATATATATATATATATATATATATATATATATTCACTGAAAAAAACATAGGTTTCACACACGTTATAGTAAGGAATTAGCATTTAAAAAACCTTAGAAATTCACTGAAAAAACCATAGGTTTCACACCAGTTATAGTTAGCTGGGCATTTCACTAATACAAAACCATTGAAATTCCCCCATTATAGTTAGTTGTACTCACTATAACTCGCGCGCCCGCAATCCACTGCTGATGATGTCACATATTACATCACTCATGACATGGTCAGTGACATCACTCATGACATCACTGATGATGGCAATTAAAAAAAAAAAATGTTTTTTTTGCGCTTCGGGGTCCTTCAGGGACCCCATGAGAAGGCCTAGGGTGTAGTGTAGTTCCTATATTCCCAATAGGCTCTGTGCATTGGAATAATATAAACAGCAGTGTAGACGTAGGACTGAGGTCGACTAGGTCTCTACTGACTATATTAGACTTAATTAGTTTTGCCAGCTAGCTCAGAGGTCACTAGAAACTTTCTTGAATAAACAAGGAGGAGTTTAACTTCCCTGGATAGACAAGAAGGGATTAGCTCCTGACAACCATATAACAAGACAACTTTGCTCCCTCAGAATAAGAGTGTATCTCTAGAGTCGTGTGAAAACAATAGACAGCTATTTTACTCAATCGTGCATACTTAGTTTCACCAGAGTGCAGAGAAATAGAGAGACGGGCGTTTTCAGTAAAAGGTGTTATTTATTGAGCAGTCTTCTTTCTCATGCAAGAGAAATGAATTGCCACAATTGCAATACTTATCATAAAGTAAAGTGCGTACAGTAAAAGGAGTATTATGAAATAATACTGTAAAAGCATTGATATGGTTTCTTAGCCATATGATACTTTAAAATGGATAAAATATATACATACATAAATACATTGACTAACGTACTCAACTGGTGCTTCTAATCTACGCCTACCCCGGTGTACCTGACCTAAGCCTAATACGTCGGAAGGAGTAAGTAAGTAGCAGTTTAAGTTAAGTTGGTTTTGCCAAGGATCTGAATCAAGAATTCTCTCAAGCGTTTAGACAGCTCCGTACCTGGGTAATAGAAAGCAGGAGGTCTGGTATCTCTCTCTCAGGACTCGATATCCCAGCAACCCGCAAGGGCGGCTGGAAACACCGGAGCTGTATTTTCTCGGCTGGATAAAAAGACAGCGTCTTTCTCAGTGCGTCAAAAGGGAGGGGCGGCTTCCGTGGGCTCTCGCATCATCTGGGCTCTCGGGCAAGTAGATAGCCGCTCTGCTCCAAACCACCGTGTCTTTGCTTAAGGCAACTGTTGGTATATTTATACCTGAAAGGTGCCGGGTTTGACGTAAGGTTGGACATAAGACGTCAATAAAAGATGTCACTAAGAACTGGCCGTTCTTTCAGTGCGCGCAGGAGTTCTAGGACAAATCAAAACAAAAGCATGGGGAATTCCCAGGTTGCTGGAGGTTTGGTTTGTTTAAAGAACGCGTTGTACTTTCTAGGAGTCTAGGGGAGTAGTCATGCCGTATTTGGACTGCATGGGCTATTACTAAATATGGATATGATTCTTATGCCTTTATAAGGATATTATTTATTATAGCCATATAAGGGCATAAATCGGGAATATCGAATTAGGGTCCTAGATAGAAACACAACACCCACTCCACGAATTAATGTCCATCATTCGGTCGCTTTGTAAGCAGCATACAGAGATCGATTTTCTTATTGAGTCCTCGGGGCTGGAGGTTTTGTTTTTAACTGAAACCTGGACTCGTGAGGACTGCCTGGTTGAATTGGGCTTGGCCTGCCCCCCAGGCTTTAAAATCATTCATACTCCGCGGCTGAAGAACAGAGGCGGTGGAATAGGTGTTATTTATAGAGAAACGTTGGGGTTTTTCCAACTTAAAATCAGGGAGGTCTCGGGCTTTGAGTTGATGGGATTCTCTATAAAAGATCCCGAGAGAACACTGCTTACAGGCGTGTTGTGTTACCGCCCACCGGGCTCTGTCTCTTCCCTATCAGATTTCATCGACCTGATATATGACCTGTCCAATACCCATTCCAAGCTGCTGGTCCAAGGGGACTTCAAACTATGGCAGGGTGGTCCGTTGGACGGGGCGCTTACGACACTCTGCCAAGCTCTTGGAGATATTCAGCTGCAGCAACTGGTTCGATCAGCGACCCATAGGGGGGGCCATGTCTTGGACCTGGTCTTTGCTGACGTACAATTAGTAGTGGTCAATGACATCCTATGTCAATATTGGACCGACCACTCACTGGTGGCTTTCTCCCTCCAGATAGGAGCCCATCTATCGTGGGAGGTTGGTGACGGACAGGCTAAAATGGGTAGACCTTGGTCCCGGCTACTAAACTCATCCTCGTCGCTCTCTCTATTATCAGAGAACTTCTGCCTGAGTAATTCGGTGGAGGAAGGTTAACTAACTCTGTGCCGATCTATTACTCACATGCTAGCCAAGGTCGCGCCCCTTCGTAAGTCTCGAGGTAGACTGAACCGGGCGTGTCCCTGGTATACGGAGGAATTGCGCCAGCTGAAATCCAGCTGTAAACGCGCTGAGAGGGCATAGAGGAAGCACTACTCGACTCCAGCAAGGGCCTCGTTCAGGCTGGCACTGCAGGGCTACAAGGCACAGATAAAGCTGGCTAAAGCGGCTTATCTGGAATCCACTTTGAACCAGGCGCCTAACAAGTCTCAGGCCCTGTTTAAAATCGTCAGGGACCTGTCTCATCCTGTATGCGTGGCCAACACGGTTGTTGCGTCACAGGCCCTGTGTGACTCCCTGGCTGGCGCCTTTGAGGAAAAGACCGCTAAGATTTTAGATGGTCTAAAGAACTCTTTGCCTCCTGTTCTTGGTCTGGGAGTTCCGGTTAGCCCGTCCAGTCGACCCCGGCCGGTTGTCTCTGGCCCCGGTCTGGGAGCTCCGGACGGGTCACCCAGTCGACCTCAGCCGAGTGATTGGTCTCTTAGCGTGGGCAATCTCGGCTTGGGAGCTCCGGTTAGCCCGTCCAGTCGACCCCGGCCGGTTTTCTCTGGCCCCGGTCTGGGAGCTCCGGACGGTCTATCCAGTCGACCCCAGCCGAGTGACTCTGTCCTTAGTTTGGTAGCTCCGGATAACTTCTCCAGTCGACCCCAACTAAGATTTTTTCTTAGTCCTTCCTTTGAGGAATTCTGCAGTATGGCACACACGGTGTCATCGGGCTCTCCGCTCGATCCACTGCCTCCTAAATTCTGGAAGGCATTTCAGGCGGAACTTTTTCAGCCTCTATATTCCATCTGCCTCCAATCTTTGGATCTGGCTACTGTTCCCGAGTGCTGGAAGTTAGCAGTAGTGTCTCCTCTGCTCAAGAAACCAACGCTGGATCCCGCCTGTCTTTCCAACTATAGACCAATTTCCTTGCTCCCTTTTCCTATTAAGATCTTGGAAAAATGGGTGACACGCTCTCTCTCGGGCTTCCTGGAGGAAATTGGATGGTTTGATGAGTCACAGTTTGGCTTCCGTCCTGGGCACGGGACGGAATCCGCACTGGTAACCGTACTGGACAATCGCCGCTCGCGTGTCGACAGTGGTCGGGCAGCCTTTTTAGTGCTGCTCGACATGTCGGCCGCGTTCCACACGGTTTGCCATCGGACCCTTATCGGGAGGCTTGAGGAGTGCGGGGTCACAGAGGGAGCAAGAGACTGGCTGGTATCCTATCTTAGCAATCGGCAGCAGTTGGTCTCGCTACCTCCATTTCGATCGGAACCACGGAAAGTAGGGCAGGGGGTCCCTCAGGGCTCGGCCATTAGCCCTATACTCTTTCATTTATACCTCCGCCCTCTGGTCCAGCTTATAAAATCTTTTGGTGTCTCGGCTTTTAACTACGCTGACGACACCCAGCTGGTTTTCTCTTTGGAAGGAAATAACGCGGTCTCACTGGAGACCTTCCATCGTTGTATGGCAGCCACAGCGGACTGGCTGCGGGCTAATTAATTCCAATTTAATAGCACTAAGACGGAGGTGCTTCACTGCTCCATAGACCGGATTCCGCGAGTACTCCCAGAGAACTTTTGGCCTGTGACTTTTCCCGAGCCAGTGTCGGCGGCGGAGTCAGCTCGTAACTTGGGGGTGATCTTCGGCCTAAATTTACAGCTTGATATGCACGTCAACAAGACCATCTCTACGTGCATGATGCTGCTAAGCATGCTGCGCAAAGTTCTACCCCTTCTCCCCGCTCAGGCCAGGCCAGAAGTAGTTCGTGGGACTATACTAAGTCGCTTAGACTATTGTAATGCGCTACTTCTGGAGGCTCCAAAAAATCTGCTGGGGAAGCTACAACGGGTGCAGAATATGGCTGCCAAGCTGGCTCTTTCTCGCCCTAATTTCAGCTCCTCTACTATAGCTTTAAGAGATCTTCACTGGCTTCCGGTGCACTTGCGTGTACTGTATAAGGGGGCGTGTCTGGTGTTTAAGGCGGTACATCGACAGGGTCCAGTGTTATTACAGAACATGTTTGCCTGGTACTCCGCCTCGCGGCCTCTTCGCTCTTCCTCGGCACAACTGCTGGTGGTCCAGAGGTTTCAGAGAGTCAGGATGGGCGGCCGCTCATTTAGTGTTGCAGCGACCAAACTTTGGAACTCCCTGCCACTCTCTCTGAGAAGCCATAGGGATTACCTTCCGTTTAGGAAAGCGTTAAAAACGCATCTCTTTCCAAGAAATGTTTGAGCTGTGAAAAGTGTTGCTGACCGAAGTTCAAGCGCCAGGATGCCCTTTGGGTGACAGGATCGCGCTCTATAAGTATACAAAATACAAAATACAAATAAAACTAAGCAATATTAAACATATAACGATGCATGTGTGTTTTCCAACCCACCCCAAAATACATAAATCGCATTTGAAATGGTATATGGTAAATACACGAAAATGAGTATTGGTACTGTACGCTTTTCAAGCAGTGGTATCATTCAGTTTAATGCATATTTATATCAGCTGAATGAATTGCGAAAATTACACATGAAATGGCTCTGAATACAGAAAAGAAGGTCGAGACCATTCAATCACATATTTATACAAATGCTGTACATGTGCTAGAGGCTGAGGTAAAATATTGTCTCTAGAGTTCCTAAATTAGAAGCTCTGTTCTCTAAGAATAGTTCTACTGTAAGCAGATTACCATGTGCCAGAAAAAGGGTAAATATTTTGGAAGTGAAAAAAAAATAATTTTGCTTTCAGGGGAAAAAAATAGTTCCAATTGTTTTCAGTAGCTGTGTTTATCAAAAACTGAAGGCCAAATTTAGAGTTCAGGGAACGCTGTGTGCTTGTTGTTTTAAAAAGTTATTCTTTCTGTTCAGGGGAGAACATCATATCAGACAGACTTACAAAAAATTGGTCTACGACATCAGGTGAAAGTTCGACCAAGTTTGAAAATGCTGTAACAGTGCATGTGTGAGAATGATTGCTATCATCGATGTCGGGATAAGCAATGCTCACAGAAGGTTGTACCTGTGTGGTGCTGCTTTCATCTCATACTCCACCGCCACCTACTCGTAGTGGTGAAGTCTCAACGAATGCCGTCATCAGAATAGGTAGCCGCTGGGGACAACACGATGCATGAGTCATTACCGGACCTAGCAAGGTATCTGTATCCATTGGTACTGCTGATGGTAGTGTAAGACAGATGTCCAACAAGCATTCTTCTCCGCATAGCATACATCGAAGCACAGGTAATCTTGCCAGATTGGTCTGAATGAAAGAAACCAAGTTGTACTCAGATCTCTTAGCCGGGCAAATCCGAGCACTTTAGTGATGCGGTCCCGGTAGTGTATAGCTAGGATCGTTTCTCCCATCATTGCTGGAGTCTTGTCTGTGGCTTGGCTTGCCATATAGGAGCAGAAGAATCAAAAATAAAATTCCTGCTATGAGTCCCAAAAGAAGAGGCAGACCGCCAAAAAATGAATGCACAAAATTCGGGATAACGCCCAGAACTGTTTCAAAGGGTGCTAACAGTCCCCAAAAAATTGTCTTAAATACATGTGTGATGCCACTGGTATCAGACATGTTTAAGATTTGACTTAACATTTCTACGAAATGCACTGGGCAATTTGTTGATAATGGGAATGTATCTCTGCCGCTGTCCTTGCAACTTGCAGATCATACGTTTCTTTGGACGAGGTCAAAGGCACAGTTGTCTGTAAAAGAATGGACTTCATTCTGCTTAAAGTATCAATTTGAATAGAAGAGATATTCAAATAAGGCCATATTGCCGCCTCCATGTCTGGATTGCTGTTTGGATACAATACTTGCATACAGCAAGTGACCATGGAACTAACGTTCACCAGATAGGCTTTTCCTGGCACCATGCCACAACAGCTGTGGTCACTTATTAGAACATAACTGCTGTTGGAAAGTTGTCTAAAGAATGGCTCTATCTGAGTTGTAGGAGTGCCGTGCAGGTGACATGAAAGGTTATTCGAAGACCCTTTGCAGGTTCCATGCAAGGTAATACCTTGACACAGAAGTGTACCACTTAGTGATTTTTTACAATTATTCCCACTAAGAAATACCTCCTTTTTCTTTTCACTATAACATTTGTGTGTATAAGGTAATTTCCATGTATCCTTTACCCAACCTTTCATACTGGCCCGCTGGTATATACTCTTGGCAATATTTAAACTGGAAAGTTGTTATCGGAATTGTGATTATTCCGTGTATTATCCATTCAATGGCAGGTCTTTCTGACATTGTCAATGGTAATCTCTCAAGTTTTTCAATGCTTAGAATCGTATAGTCTGCTCCTTTTTGTGCCAAATTGATTTGTTTATCAGTAAGGTTAAAGATAGAGAATAATGACGTTACGTTGATTAAACGCCATGGCACGTAGCCTGAACGCAGATTTTGCAACGTCCAGCCAAGCTGTACAATAGAACGTAATTTGGACTAACCATGTTGTAACATTAGTAAGTCCTGCTCTATTATATCAATAGCAGATGATACAATACTGTCCAGTGAATATATTCTGGAGGACATAGTCGTTAACCCATTGTCCACAACAGAAAGGGATTTTTCCAAATTAATACGATCAATTTCTCGTATTTTTTCTGCTGTTTCAATTTGTGTTTCTTTCCAAGCTTCGTTGTATGCAGCGTATATACCGGCCACTATGAAACGTTTTTGACGCTGTTTGCGTGGTCCCAGTATGAAATCACGCAAGTCAGCACCGTCTTTAAGTAAAGTCAAGTGTTGCTTAATTTCAGCCAGGGTGGATTTCTGCAGCCATTCGAGGCAAAGTTTCACTACACTGTATGTTGTAACTATCCCTGGATGTTGTCTCTGGGAATATCTAGGGTCTGGCCTGGTCTGTTTAAACCCCTGTATTTTTGTTCAGGAATCTATCTTGACAGTTATTTGTGTCTGTGGGCCAGATCAACCATTTTTTCCAATCAGGATGTGTTCTGTTTTGGTGTAAAATATGGGTTATGTCTATCTCCACATCTGTAGTGCTATTACTATCAGGTATGGGCTTCGGAATAGACGGTTTATTTAAGTCTTTTATCTTGGCTAGGCCAAGACAGGTTGCCTGTTGAATGGTGTCATTCAAGAATATTATTTGTTCTGGGATCATGCAAGCTCTAAATAATGCTTCTAGACCTTGTACCTGCCATTCTTTTGTACCCCAGATGGTTTTTGTTTCAATGTTGTTTTTTAAATTCAAAACCAAATGTAGTCATTTTTTCATAAAATGCTTCAGAATAAATCAATTTAGTATTTGTCAACATTGTTTTCATTCCTGTCTTATTTAACATTTTAAAATAAAACGTTTCTGCATCACTTGTGGTAAACCCTGAGAAGTATGAGAATTTCTCATAAAATGTTTTCGAGCTGCCTTTAGGCGGTGTTGCACAATGTTCCCATTGGTTATAATTAAAAACATTTCTAGGTTGAGCAGTTTTATGCAAATAGTGATGTCCAAAATGATTATAACAATATAACTCTTCATAATTTGATGAACCCTGCAAATAATCATGTTCTGTAAATTTTGCTGACATTACTAAATCTGACATCATGTTATTAATATTTTCAAAGTCCCAATCATCAGAGAAAGTACTTGGTTTTACAAAGTCACTTAATGAAACCTTGAACTGGTGTGGATATTTCAAGAGCTCAATCGGGCCATAAATTTCATAATCGGTTTTGTCCCATGCTACCGCACCGGGTATTGGATTGGCTGTGATGTTCACTGATGATAGTTCTCTTTTCTCGATGTGAGATGACTTGTGAGGCGTTAGGACCAAGTTGATGTTCTGACTTGCTGTGTCCATTGTACAGTATTTTCCTTCAATGAATTTTCCCAAACAAAGAACCATGATGAGCCGAAGCAGGAGGAAAAGTACACCTAACACAATCCATAATTCAATCCATGGAGAAATCAGATAGGTTTCTTTGAGTTGATGAAAGAGTTCAGTTACTTTGTCTTTGAAAGTTTTTGTTGCTGGCGTTTCTTCATGTTCACTTGGATCATCAGAAAAGTCATTGAAATTGATGAAGTAGCCAGATGCAGTTCTGTCAATTGTTGGAATTGCTTCAGGATTTTCTTTAGTATTTGGATCTTTCTTGGAGACATTAGTATAGTCCTTTGCTACATCATTGTAGACAGGTGTTTCTTGACGAACTGTTGCAATTTGGGTTTCAAGAGGCACAAGTTCCATGGCTTTGTTGCATAGTCCTTTTTTATTCACTTCAGGTTTATCAAATGTGATTAGTCTCTCAGTTTGAACCTCTTAGATTGTAGCAAATTTTGGTATTCTGCTATTTCTTGGGAGTCCACTGGGCCTACTACTTATTATTGGCCACATGATTGTGGTTTTACCAGGTCGATGGATACAACTCGGTTTTCCTTTTTACCAGCAAGGGGCGGTAGTACAACTGATCTTGTTCCGCTGACAGCTAAGACAGGTACGGCTTTTCTGTAAGAAGGCCCAAATTCCTTCTTCACCGCGACCTTCTCTCTGACCAGATCCCCAATCTTTGGAATCCAGACAGGTCTTGCTGGGACAGGTGGTTTTTCTTCAGTGGCTGTTGGCTGTTGTTTTAACTTTATGTTACTCAGGTTTCTTCTTGTTTCATTTAAGTCCTGTAAAACAGCCAAACGGTCTTTGATATCAAAGCATTTTTCTTCTACCACTGAAGTGTGACTATCAAGATCCTGAATGTACATTCTAGTACCGAACAATAGTTCGTACGGAGTGAAACCTTTTAGAGAATTTCTTGGCAGATTATTAAGACTACGTTGGACACTTGTTAAATGTTTGACCCACCCATCACCCGAACCTAATACCCTCGCCGTTATAGATTGCTTTATGTCACAGTTTTTTCTTTCCACTACCGCATTTCCCTCAGGATGGAATGGAGAAGAGTACCGCAATGCAATGCCCATGCTGGTCATGGCCTCTTTGTAAGCTTGAGAGCTAAATGCAGGACCCTGGTCAGAATGTAGCATGCCAATTGCGTATATGCCGATAAAGACTCGCAAATCTTTGTATAACATAACAGTTCTGGCGTCAGCCGAGCGCTGGTGTCTACATTTTTAAGTGAATCTAGTCTTAAATATTATGGGGACGCATTTCTCCGGCTGGATTTCTGCGTATAGATAGCCTGATGTTTTCTAAAAAAGGGGTCCTGGCAATACTCCGGTCGGTTCACAGCTGCGATCTCTGTTGCAGTTTGGACAGCTCTTTGCAAATTTGTAATGTTGCAGGCTCATCCCCGGCCACCAGTATTCTGATTGTAATTCTTTTAAAGATTCCTTGATCTCTCGATGCCCTAGACCCTCTCCCATGTGTGCGTCTGCAATTAATAAGACTCTCCTGTTCGTGTTTGGAATTACTCTATCCCCCACTCCAGGGATTTAGAGCAAAAGGAACAGAGTTTGCATCAATTATGTATGTATTACTGAGTGGATAGTTCAGAGGTAATGCTGCATAGTCGCCTTTTAAAGACGCTTTTACCGCTAGCATGGTTTCTTCGTCTATGTATTTTTTAGTACGCTTTTTGTGGCTACGGAAGCCGGTTGAACCGCTTCCGCTGTGGCTCTGAGAGCCAATGAATTCCCTGCAACGTGAACGCCATCACGTTGATGACTCAGTGTATGTATCACGTGAGTCTTTCGTAGTTCTTTCTGCAAAAGAACTACCTGTTCCCAAAGCTTTTAATGCTTTATTGTGGCACCTGTGTCATCTTTGTAATCGTTTTGAACCCAGTTCTGCAAGTCAGTGTTGTAAGACTTGATGCAGTAATGCGAACCGCACACTATTAGTGTGGGGAATTCGCGATCGGCATTTTCAAGCGCCATCTTTAAAGATCTTATTTCAGCTCGCTGAGCTGAACAGTTTCTGAGTGATTCAGTTTTGGTGACTAATGGTCTGAATTTACCAAAGCACCAGCGACCTTTAACAATCGCGCACGCTGCGTTGTAGGAGTTTTTTCTCTACATCGCAGTGTTGTGCAAATCTATCCATGTAGATTACACAGGTGTATTGTTCGAGAGGCAGAATTTCGATTGGCAGAGGATATTCTTCTTCATATTCTAGATTTTCTAGTTTTTTCATTTTCGGGTCAGAATAGTATTTCACGTCTTCTGCAGCAAGAGAATTTTCCCATTGTATCCATTTTGATCTAATGCCACAGCCGTCAAATTGCGTGGGCTTGTTAATGCCTCAAGGGCTGATTCTGCTGTTAAAACAGTTATTCTTCTGCCTTGGACTTGGGCTCTTTCTTTTGCTACAGCAGTTTGAACCTGTCAGAACTCAAGTTTATACACTTTAATGGCTTACCAAATTCTTGCACGGGAACAGAGATGCTAGGTCCCAAATCCCGCTCGGCAATGCTAGTAGGTCTTACTCAGAACCTCCAAAACATTACCTTGGGGGACGGGGGAATTGGATAAAATAACAAACAAAGAAGAGACTGGTCCAGAATGGCTCCTTCAGTCAGCTATCCGCAGACGTCGTTTGTTCTTTAAGTGGAACCTGAAAATTAATACAACATTACTACCTTAACTTCTACTCTACTCTAGAATTACTCTACTGTGTATCTCACCCACCCTAGTTCTTCTGGACCTTGCTTCTCTTCTGATTATTAGTGAGATTCTGTCTTCCTCGCTAGTTAGTTGTTACTGATAGAAGAAAACAAACATTAGTTCCACCTGTCTGCTTATTTCTAATTAGTCTATTAATTTTATTGTAAGTGCACTTACTTCATTAACTGAGGAGTACTTCTTTATGTGGGTTTCTGTAGTTTTTTCTTTCTGTACTTTAAGCTGCTGTCTTTTTTAATGCGTCTTCTCTTTTAAAACCTGTTTTTCCCCTCACAGGTCTTCTTGCGTACTCGATGTCTGTTCTAGTGATTATTTACAATTAACATGCATGAACTCATTACTTTTGCGACATCTTTTTCTAAACTGATCGAGGTGGTGGCCCCAATAATTTTTGCACTCGGGATGATTGGTTGATTCTCTGTAAGGGTCTTCTGTGCTTCTGTGCCTATTCTGGACAACGCATCCGCCTTCCCATGTTGGGCTCCGGGACGATACGTGATCACGAAATCGTAGTCTGCAAAATATAAAGACCATCTCAACTGCCTAGGTGTAAGGGTTCTGGCAGTTTTTAAGAATTGTAGATTACGATGATCTGTGAATACGGTCACTTGATGTTGAGCCCTCATCAGGTAATGTCGCCACTCCTTAAAGGCGTCCTTAATAGCTAGTAACTCCTTCTCCGTGATGGTGTAATTAACCTCGGCCGAAGTTAATTTTCTGGAGCGATAAGCGACCGGGTGTAACTGACTTGTGGTTTTGTGTCGTTGGGATAATACTCCACCCACCGCTTGATCGGATGCATCCGTTCCAACATAGAAGGGTTCAGCAGGATCAGGATGCAACAGGACTGGTGCTGTGGTGAAATCCGTCTTCAAAGACGGAAAGGCTTCCTCGGCCTCTTTTGTCCATTCGAACTTGATTCCTTTTCTCAGCAATTTGGTAAGAGGGAGAATCTTCCTGGAGAATTCACTAATAAATCTCCGGAAGAAATTGGCAAAGCCAATGAAGCTTTGGACTTCTTTTACGCTTGCAGGAGACTCCCAGTTCATTACTGCTTCCACCTTTCTCTGATCCATCAATATTCCAGAAGGCGAAAGGACAAACCCCAGAAACTCCACTTGTGACACATCAAAAGCACACTTTTCCAATTTCACAAATAATTTATGCTCTTGTAGTTTCTTCAAAACCTCTTTTACTTGCTCGTGGTGTCTTGACACATCAGATGAGTATATTAAAATGTCATCTATGTACACAATTGCACATTGGTCTACAAATTCCTTCAAGATTTCATTGATGAAGTGCTGAAAGGCAGCCGGGGCATTGCACAACCCATAGGGCATTACCTGATATTCAAAAAGCCCAAATCTAGTCCGAAATGCCATCTTCCACTCATCACCTTCACGCATTCAGACTAGATGAAAGGCGCCCCTCAGATCTAATTTAGTATAAATTTGGGTTCCCTTAACTTGGTCCAAGAGTACGGAGATTAATGGCAGGGGGTACTGATTCTTTTTAGTAATTTTGTTGATTGCCCTGTAGTCAATACACATCCTTAAGTCTCCCTCCTTCTTTGGCATGAAAATTAATGGAGATGAGACGGGAGATTGGGAGGGCCGAATAAATCCATTTGCAAGATATTTATCCAGGTACTCTTTTAAATGATGGTTTTCCTTTTCTGTCAGCGCGTAAACACGACTGCATGGCAAGTTAAAACCCGGTTCCAGATCTATCTTGCAGTCATACACTTGATGTGGAGGTAGCTGTTCCACCTCCACTTCATTAAACACATCTTGGAACTCTTTGTATTCTTCAGGGACTTCTGCAATATTTATTACACACATGGAATGCCCAGTGGAACAAAGAGATAAGGCCGGATTACCTTCCAAAGTTTTCTCCACCGCACCAAAACAATTCTCATGGCAATACTTCGAGTTCATCACGATAGTTCTGGAACTCCAGTCGATTGTAGGATTGTGTTCAGTAAGTCACGGAAGACCTAGGATTAATTGAAATTGGGGCGCATCTATTAGATTAAACGGAATCCTTTCCTTATGCCCATCACCTGAAATCAATTGAATCGCCTCCGTGTGACTTACGATTGGTCCTGACGAAAGGTTGGTTCCATCCACCGCTTGGACGGGCTCACTTTTACTCTTCTTGATAGCTTGAATGCCCACCTTGGCCGCAAACCTTAAGTCGCAAAAGTTCCCTGTGGCTCCGGAATCGATCATAACTGATACCTCTGTCAGAATGGTCTCCCTGAATCTCACTTCAATGGACAGGTTCAAATGTGGAGCCACCGATTGTAGTGTGTTCGCTACTCGATGTTCTTTTGGAGTTATCTCTTGATTCGCATCCACCCGTTCAACTCCTCCCACGGGTGGTGCCGTTAGTTTTCCTTCGGCTTGTAAGTGTTTCTGGGCTTCTTCGGACAATTTCTAACAAAATGCCCCCCCGGATCCACAGTACATACACAAATTACTAGCTCTTCTTTTATCCTTCTCTTCCTTAGATAGGGGGCCTCTGATTGTTCCAATTTGCATTGGCTCGGTTCCTGGTTGGGTCTCAGTGCTTCTTGTGCCATCAGATCGAGCTCTATCAAATCTTGGAGTAATTGTTCTAAAATCTTTCTTCTTTTCTCCTCTTCTTTCTCCCTGACAAAAGTCTATTTCCAAAACTAAGTCTATTAGTGCCGAAATCTCTGTGGGTCGATTTGGAATTTGGGCCAAAGTATCTTTTAATTCATCTTTCAATCCACGATAAAACACCGCAGCTCTCTTGCTTTCTGGCCAATCAGTCTAGACCACCAACTTGTTGAACTGGGCCAGGTACGCTATTAGATCTCGATTCCCATGGCGCAAGTCGAGTAGTTCATTATCCACAACCTGGGATATCCGCCGTCTGTCAAAAATCCGAAGGAATTCTTGTTTGAATTCTTCAAAGTTCCTTAGTAGAGGATCATCCCGGGAGACTAAGGGCATCGACCATGAAGCTGCGTCTCCACTTAGATACGAGAGTATGAAAGCTACCTTGGACTGCGCATCAGGGAAGATCGAAGGGCGGCACATAAAGTGCAAGGAGCACTGTGAAAGAAATATTAGCGCCTTCTGGGGATCCCGTTAAATCTTTCGGGAGCCGCTAATGGAATGACAGGGGACAGGGAATGAATTACTTGGGTCGTTGATCTATTGGTAGCTTCTAATACTGGATTCATTGCTTCCCTTTCTAGACTACTGGATGACCTAAGTCTTAGTGCTAATTCTGCAGTTTCTTTCCTGGCACTGACTACCTCTTGTCTAAGGTTTCGATTTTCTTCTCTAACTGCTCCCAGTTCTTTCTGTATCGCATCTAAAATTGTTCCTAGGGATTGCACATCAATATCTTCCGTCATCTCTGTTCAGGTGCGAAGGCAACGTGGGCACTTCACTCTGTCAGAACTCAAGTTTATACACTTTAATGGCTTACCAAATTCTTGCACGGGAACAGAGATGCTAGGTCCCAAATCCCGCTCAACAATGCTAGTAGGTCTTACTCAGACCTCCAAAACATTACCTTGGGGGACGGGGGAATTGGATAAAATAACAAACAAAGAAGAGACTGGTCCAGAATGGCTCCTTCAGTCAGCTATCCGCAGACGTCATTTGTTCTTTAAGTGGAACCTGAAAATTAATACAACATTACTACTAAGGGTGGGCGCAAAATTCGTTCCGCTCGCGGATTTTGCGAATTTTCGGTAAATTCGCGATCCGCTAACTCCCGCGAATATACCTTGAATTCGCAAATCCCAGAGCGGCGGATCCGGGGGCAAAAGTTGAAGCCTTGAGCTGCCTGGCCTGTTGTAACTAATTTACGATGGCGCCGGCAAGCTGCCAGCAACATCCTAAAATAGTTACTAAGTTAGCTACAACAGGAAGCTCTAATAGATAAAATAAAGCAGGTGCTGGATTTTATCTATTAGAGCTTCCTGTTGAAGCTAATTTAGTAACTGTTTTAGGATGGCGCTGGCAGCTTGCCGGCGCCATCGTAAAATAGTTACAACAGGCCAGGCAGCTCAAATTCAGTGACTCATTTATCAGCCCAAAAACAATCGTGCGCGTCATCGAGGCTGGGCAGGTGTGCCTTCTTCCCAAATCTACTGTCGAAAATCAGCTGCTGTGATGCTGGATAGAGGCCTTTGCATCCTTGACTTTCACGAGCGCAATCCCTTTGTGACCAGGAGCTTCTGTCTCTTCATCTACTGCTCTGATCGGTCTCAGACCAGTTTTAAACACACAAGAGGCATGTGCACTCGCATGGAAGCCCCGCCCACACACTCGGGATGTGCACCGTCTTCCCGCCATTGACCCACTATGGACAGCTCACCCAAGGGACCCCTGCGCCCTTCGGGGCAATTGCATAGTAACACACACATGGTCGCTGGAACTAGTTGAAGCTCAACTTCAGTGACTCATTCATCAGCCCAAAAACAATTGTGCGTGTCATCGAGGCTGGGCAGGTGTGCCTTCTTCCCAAATCTACCGTCGAAAATCAGCTATGATGCTGGAGAGAGGCCTTTGCATCCTTGACTTTCGCGAGCGCAATCCCTTTGTGACCAGGAGCTTCTGTCTCTTCATCTACTGCTCTGATCGGTCTCAGACCAGTTTTAAACACACAAGAGGCATTGTGCACTCGCATGGAACCCCCGCCCACACACTCGCGGTGTGCACCGTCTTCCCGCCATTGACCCACTATGGACAGCTCACCCAAGGGACCCCTGCGCCCTTCGGGGCGATTGCATAGTAACACACACATGGTCGCTCGAACTAGTTGAAGCTCAACTTCAGTGACTCATTCATCAGCCCAAAAACAATTGTGCGTGTCATCGAGGCTGGGCAGGTGTGCCTTCTTCCCAAATCTACCGTCGAAAATCAGCTGTGATGCTGGATAGAGGCCTTTGCATCCTTGACTTTCACGAGCGCAATCCCTTTGTGACCAGGAGCTTCTGTCTCTTCATCTACTGCTCTGATCGGTCTCAGACCAGTTTTAAACACACAAGAGGCATTGTGCACTCGCATGGAACCCCCGCCCACACACTCGCGGTGTGCACCGTCTTCCCGCCATTGACCCACTATGATGGACACAGCTCTGCCCAAATCCCCAGATCCGCAAATCCGCAAAATCCGCCGATTTTGCGGATCCACGATCCGCAAATCCGCAAATCCGCGGATCGTGGATCCGCAAAATCCGCCCATGCCTACCTTAACTTCTACTCTACTCTAGAATTACTCTACTGTGTATCTCACCCACCCTAGTTCTTCTGGACCTTGCTTCTCTTCTGATTATTAGTGAGATTCTGTCTTCCTCGCCAGTTAGTTGTTACTGATAGAAGAAAACAAACATTAGTTCCACCTGTCTGCTTATTTCTAATTAGTCTATTAATATTATTGTAAGTGCACTTACTTCACTAACTGAGGAGTACTTCCATATTTGGGTTTCTATATTTTTTCTTTCTGTACTTTAAGCTGCTGTCTTTTTTAATGCGTCTTCTCTTTTAAAACCTGTTTTTCCTCTCACAGGACTTCTTGCGTACTCGATGTCTGTTCTAGTGATTATTTACAATTTACATGCAGTTAATAATTAGCTTTCCATGTACTCTAGAAGCTGACTAATTTTCTTTTCTTTTCCGATCACAGGTTTTCTGAATTTGCACGAGTTCAGTTCAAGTAAGTATTTACAAATTTACAAGAGACGTTTTTATTTTCATTCCTTGTGACTAATGAATTTGAAAACTAATTCTGTCCTTTTCTTTCACAGGTTCTCACAGCCACTCGACTGCAGTTCTGGTAAGTTTTGAAAACACAATTTTTAAACTCCGTGACAGTTTTTTAACTTAGCTCTGAGTTCTGCTTTGTTCTTCTGCTGCCCGAACGTTAACCTTGACGAACTCTTAAGCGGACGAACTCTCGAAGGCTCTCCGGCTCTTCAGAGGACGCTGTAGATCAAGGACTTCTGCTCTCCGAACACAATTTGGGGAAATTATATTATTCACGGGACTAGGAAACTCTAGGGAAAGAGCGCTAACTATGACGACCTTCCTGACTGAAAACCTGTGTGAAGTGCGTCGTTACAAGGGCGCTCGCGCCGCACCTCTACTCTCCTGCAGCTGTGGGCTCATAGACTAGACCGCTCACCTCCAGTTCTACCTTGGTGGCCATCTTATGTCTCCAACCACGGACCAGTCCGGTCCATGTACTGCAGCTAGGGAACTCCTGCTCCTTTGTTAATGAACATACTCCGCAAATACTGGCCCCTAATTTAGCGGTCCTGACAGTACCGCAGTTAGAATTTTTTCAGTAGAACTGAATTTCATTTCAGCTTGTGAGTACAAATGTGATTTGTAAGCTATTGGTACCGTTTCTCCCTCATTAGAGGTTAGGTACGTGAATCCACATCTTCCTGGGATGACTCGGATTACAAGGTTGCGTATGTTTTTGCGAGTTTGTAATTTTGTTTTAGCTAACATGTCTGTTTGCAATGATCTTAAAACTTCTGTGTGTTTCTGAGTCCAATTAATTGGTTTGAAATCAGGTTTTATTAATTCATAGAGAGGTTTAACCCTCTCTGCATAATTTAGAATGTATGTTTTTCCGAAATTCAGGAAACCTAGTATTGATGTAAGTTCTTCAGCGTTTTAGGTGCTTGGAGTACAGCACACTTCTCTAAGAAGTTGTCTGCTAGGCTTTTGCCTTCACTTGATAATTCATATCCTAAAAACAGGACAGTTAGATGGGCAATTCTTGACTTTTTAAAGTTGAATTTGTAACCCTCACCTGCGAAACCAAGTGTCACGAACCGCGCTACCACCGCGCCGGTTGCCACGCTAGCTGCGTGAGAAACAGCCGGGAAACATGGGAAAGACTACATTTCCCGTGTTCCTCGGGTTCGACGCGTGGGGCGTAGGCGGAGTGCCACGTGATGCGTCGTTCTGACGTACACAGAAGCACAAAAGACGGCAAGCCAGTGGAAACGCTGCCGATAATTCTTAGGTAACACGCAGGACGCTGTTACAGAGACTCCTGGTTTCGGACCTTCGCTTTTCGTATTCAAAGCCTTCCTTGGTCTGCTCTGCCAAGACTTCTGTTCAGGACTCGCAGGGAATTCAGGACCTTTTCGGACCCTCAACTTTCCGTGCTTCTGGATTTCCGGTATCATTAAGGGGCAGCTTTATTCTCCTCTGTTGGCAGAGACGCTACTTTCCTGCGTACTCGTGCAGAGGAGGAGTGCGCACCTTGTTGCGCTTGGGTAGTGCGATCTCTCTGTTGGCTGAGACCGGCTGGTCTCTTGCAGGGAGGTGTATACACCCGCGAAACGCTGCCCCCTTGTTACTTCCGCTTTTTCAAGACTATTTGTGTTGTTTAAAACGTATGCCTAAGAGCGTATTAAGCATAACGTACGTATTTGGAGTTGCTTCTGCTGGGGAGAGACCCTCTTGTTTTCAAGGCCTACATGTTTTGATGGAACTTATGCACACCAAGTCTTGTGGTTTTTCTGTCTAAAGTAGTGGGACAAAACTAACTGGGATGACAGTAATCACTATTCTGGAACAGTCACAACTATCCGTTGTTAAGCTCCTTTTGATTTAGGAGAAGTAAAGAGACCATAATTCAACAGACATCACAGTCTCTCTCTTCTCCCTTTTGTTGTTCGGAGATGTTATTTCCTTTTACAGGTATGAGCCTAGCCTAGACATAAGGGAGTGGCAATAGTCAGGAAAGGGAGTGTGCAGGTTTTTATCTTTGTTGTCTGCTTTTGTCGCCCTTGCAGGTCTCCATCCCCCGCAGTCCCCTCCCTTCTTTTTCCCCCCGCTCAATCGCTCCCAAAAGTCTGTGCTTACTGCAAACCGGACTTGGGTCGATTCAGAGGTGGGTCCCCATAGAGCATCGCACAACCCTGAGGAACCGGATTCGGACGGCCTTGACAGAATTATTGGCCCAAGAATTGTTTCCCTCCTGGTTGTGTGACGCGCAAGATGGCTACCATAGAAGACGTGGTGGCAGCCTTGGCATTGGTGCAGGCGGAATTGACCGCCTCCCGCCAAGAAACCACTGCTTTACACGCTCGGGTAGACCAGTTACAGAGGAACCCCTTTGACTTTGGGGCGACCGCTCGTCCCACCCCGGTAGTAGTAGAGATGCCAGTTCAGGTCCCACTAGCCCCTCCCGAGAGGTTCCATGGGGACATTAAAAAGGTCCAGGTGTTTCTGACACAAGTACTGCTACATTTCACATGCAAACCTAAGCTGTTTTCCACCAACCAAGCCCGGGTAGCATTCCTCATCTCTTATCTGGGTGGGGAAGCGGCATAGTGGGCTGTTCCTATCGTACGCAAAGACGATCCTTTGTTATACGACTGGGATGAGTTTAGGGCCAGTTTCGAACGCACCTTTGACAGAAGGGCAGACACTTTCTCTGCAGACAGAGACCTACTGGAGTTACGCCAGGGCAACACGGATTTGGTCACATATCTGAACAGTTTTCGACGTTTGGTTCCTGAGACCGACTGGCCGGAAACAAAGAGATTTGCTGTGTTTTACCGTGGGTTAACGGAAGAGATGAAAGATGTCTTAGCCCAGATAGACCCCCAACCAGCGACGTGTTCGGCTCTCATCGAGTTAAGGCTACGGCTGGATCATCGTCTGCGGGAACGCCATGGGGAGAGTAAAGGAAAGGATAAAGTAACGCCATATAGTGAGAAAACCACGGTAACAGAAAAAGCCGCTGAGGCCATGGATATCGGAACAGTAAGGGCGTCGTTGACGCTGAGCGAAAGAGACCACAGACGGAAACAGGGTCTATGCCTCTATTGTGGCAAAAAAGGTCATTTTTTGAGGGAGTGTCCCGTCAAACCGAAGTACGGAAGAACAAAAGCGGGACAAGCGGCGGTGCTGATGGTTGGAAAGGAGGAGGGAAACGACAAAGCTTGAGGGACACGGAAGGGGGTTCTTCGAGCGGTTGTGTCATCCCTTCTGTAAACACCCACATTTCCAGAGAGCGAGAACATTTCTTTATTCCTATGGTTCTCATGGTTGGGAATGTGGCCTAAGAAGTTAACGTCATGGTAGACTCCGGAGCAACGGGGTGTTTTATGGATGAAGGAGAAGCGTCGCGTCTGGGGGTGAGCCTCGTACAGAAAAAAGCACCTGAACTGGTGTTCGCGGTGGATGGAAAGGAACTGGTTTCAGGACCCATCCTGTATCAAACCGAGGGATGCGACATGATTTATGACGGATATCATCGGGACATGATAACATTTAATATAATCCAAGCCCCTCTGTATGGAGCCATATTAGGCCTTCCATGGCTGCAGAAACACAAACCGTCAGTGAATTGGGGAAAGAAGACCCTCAAGTTTGACTCCTTGTACTGCAAGAACCATTGTCATGACACGACCCAACAACAGGGCCACGGCTGTTCCGAACATCCCGTCGCTACAGCAGCTGAAAAAGAAGTGGTACTACCCTCATGTTATAAAAGCTTTGCTGACGTCTTCAGTGATACCAAGGCCGAGGTGTTACCACCCCACAGAAACTACGATTGCCGGATCGACCTAGTACCAGGGTCAGAGATACCGTGTGGTCGGATTTATTCACTCACGGTGCCGGAAAACGCCCATTTACGTGAGTATCTGGATAAGTTCTTACGACTAGGATACATCCGTCCGTCAAGATCGCCGGCTGCCTCTCCCCTCTTCTTTATACCGAAGGCTAATGGAGAACTGAGATGCTGCATAGACTATAAGAAATAACAATCAAGTACCGGAATCCCCTTCCTCTCATTCCGGTGCTACTGGAGCAGGTGAGAGCTGCGGCTATCTATACTAAACTCGACTTACGTGGGGCGTACCACTTGGTTCGCATTAAACAAGGCGACGAGTGGAAGACGGCTTTCAAGACGCGGTACGGGCTGTATGAATATTTGGTGATGCCCTTTGGGCTATGTAACGCCCCCGCGGCCTTTCAGTTCTTCTTAAACGAGGTATTAAGGGAATACCTAGATGTCTTTACGGTGGTGTATATCAACGATATACTGGTGTATTCGGCCACCGAACAAGAACATGTGGATCACGTTTGTTTAGTCCTACGGCCATTACGAAAACATCATTTGTTCTGCAAAATCTCCAAATGCGATTTCCATGTGTCTACAGTGGCATTCCTGGGTGTCATGCTTACCCCCTCCGGACAAGTTATGGCTGAGAGAAAGGTAAAAGCCATAGAGGAATGGCCTTGTCCGCACAACGTCAAGTAAGTCCAAAGCCTGCTGGGTTTTGCGAACTTTTATCGTAGGTTCATAAGAGACTTCTCCGACATGGTGGCCCCGTTGACCAAGCTAACACGTAAACGAACGACGTTCTGTTGGACAGACGAAGCTCAAGATGCATTTGATCGTGTCAAAACGGCCTTCACCACTACTCCTGTTCTCACCCATGCGAATCCAGCCCTGCCATACATAGTGGAGGCAGATGCCTCGGACGTCGCAATAGGGGCAGTACTTTGGCAAAGGCAAGACACCACGGGCTGTTTACATCCCATTGCATTCATGTCCCGAAAATTGAACGAGGCCGAAGCCAATTACACCATAGCTGAGAAGGAGCTTCTGGCGATACGTTACACCTTTCTGGAGTGGAGACACTGGCTGTTGGGGGCGGCTCATCAGGTCACTGTATACACCGATCATAGGAACCTCCAGTTCATGAGAGCGGCTCGACATCTCACTCCCAGACAACTGCGATGGATGCAGTTTTTTGCAGAATACCATTTCCTGGTAACGTTTTGCCCGGGAAGAGAGAACAAGAAAGCGGATGCGTTGACACGTCAGGACACCGCTCCCATGAGAGACAAACCACCGGAAGAATCGATCATAGAACCCAGCAGAGTGATCTGCTTAACCCACACTGACTCCTTCCTCCAGCGGATTCGACATGAAATGCGTACGATGGTATGGAAGTGTTGGCTTCGTGCACATCCGGACTGGAGGACGTGTGATGGACTTCCTATGCGAGGACGACAGCTGCTGATTCCATCTAACAACCTTAGAAGAGTGGTGTTTTCTTGTTGTCATACCCTTCCTTGTGCGGGGCATCAGGGAGGAGAAAAAACCCTAGACCGGGTTTTGCGACAGTTCTGGTGGCCTTCAGTGCGCAAGGATGTGGTGTCCTGGGTAAAGGAATGTACTGTGTGTGCACAAACAAAAACCGATCATCAACGCAAGGCTGGCCTGCTACAGCCCATGCCTACACTCGAAACACCTTGGGAAAGGATCTCCATCGATTTCATAGTAGGACTGCCTGAGAATCAGGGAAACACTGCCATCATAGTAGTAGTGGACTATCTGACCAAGATGGGACACTTCATCCCCTGCAAGCAGGTCCCTTCAGCAAGTCGACTAGCAACGTTGTTATTGCAGCATGTGGTGAGGCTCCACAGACTACCCAGGACTATAGTATCCGACAGAGCGGCACAATTCATAGCAACGTTTTTGGAAAACCTGGTGTGCAGAGTTGCGGATGGAATCCTCGCTGTCTACAAGTTTCCACCCTCAAACAGACGGACAAACCGAGAGACTCAACCAAACGCTCAAAACATACCTTAGATGCTATGTTAATAACAACACAGACGCATGGGTGGAGTGGCTGTAGGTGGCAGAAATATCGTATAACAGCGCTAAACATGCATCCACTTTATACACTCCTTTCTACTGTACATACGGGTTTCACCCCAGGTTTACCCCTGTAGCCTTACCCAGTCATACCGTAAGGATTCAAGATCTCAGAAAAAGGCTGCAGCGTATGCGTAGAGTTTTTTTGTACACACGAGCCAACCTGCACAAAGCAAAATCAAGGTACAAGGCCCAAGCCGATAGACATCGCAGGGCAGGTCCCCGTTATATGGTAGGGGATTGGGTCTGGTTGTCCACAAGGAACATTCGCTTTAAGCGACACAGTGTATTTGGTCCCAAGTACATAGGTCCTTATCAGGTGTCTAAAATCATAAACCCTGTGGCGGTCAGACTCAGGCTTCCGTCGCACATGAAAATCCATCCGGTTTTTCATGTCTCTTTGTTGAAACCGTTGCAGGGCTCTCTGCCGAGAAGGCCTGCTCCTGTCTCGATACAAGGCGACGAGGAGGACGAGGTCAAGGGGATCCTTGATGCCAAGAGAGTATGGGTCAGATTGTGGTACTTAGTGTCCTGGAAAGGGTACGGCCCAGAGGAGGACTCCTGGGAGCCTTGTGATGCAGTACATGCCCCGAGACTGACAGCTCGGTTTCACCGCCTGTTTCCAGGGAAGCCCTCTCTCAGCTAGCGTAGGGAGAAGGGAGAGATGTACTGTCACGAACCGCGCTACCACCACACCGGTTGCCACGCTAGCTACGTGAGAAACAGCCGGGAAACATGGGAAAGACTACATTTCCCGTGTTCCTCGGGTTCGACGCGTGGGGCGTAGGCGGAGTGCCACGTGATGCGTCGTTCTGACGTACACGGAAGCACAAAAGACGGCAAGCCAGTGGAAACACTGCCGATAATTCTTAGGTAACACGCAGGACGCTGTTACAGAGACTCCTGGTTTCGGACCTTCGCTTTTCGTATTCAAAGCCTTCCTTGGTCTGCTCTGCTGAGACTTCTGTTCAGGACTCGCAGGGAATTCAGGACCTTTTCGGACCCTCAACTTTCCGTGCTTCTGGATTTCAGGTATCGTTAAGGGGCAGCTTTATTCTCCTCTGTTGGCAGAGACGCTACTTTCCTGCGTACTCGTGCAGAGGAGGAGTGCGCACCTTGTTGCGCTTGGGTAGTGCGATCTCTTTGTTGGCTGAGACCGGCTGGTCTCTTGCAGGGACGTGTATACACCCGCGAAACGCTGCCCCCTTGTTACTTCCGCTTTTTCGAGACTATTTGTGTTGTTTAAAACGTATGCCTAAGAGCGTATTAAGCATAACATACTTATTTGGAGTTGCTTCTGCTGGGGAGAGACCCTCTTGTTTTCAAGTCCTACATGTTTTGATGGAACTTATGCACACCAAGTCTTGTGGTTTTTCTGTCTAAAGTAGTGGGACAAAACTAACTGGGATGACAGTAATCACTATTCTGGAACAGTCACAACTATCCGTTGTTAAGCTCCTTTTGATTTAGGAGAAGTAAAGAGACCATAATTCAACAGACATCACAGTCTCTCTCTTCTCCCTTTTGTTGTTCAGAGATGTTATTTCCTTTTACAGGTATGAGCCTAGCCTAGACATAAGGGAGTGGCAATAATCAGGAAAGGGAGTGTGCAGATTTTTATCTTTGTTGTCTGCTTTTGTCGCCCTTGCAGGTCTCCATCCCCCGCAGTCCCCTCCCTTCTTTTTCCCCCCGCTCAATCGCTCCCAAAAGTCTGTGCTTACTGCAAACCGGACTTGGGTCGATTCAGAGGTGGGTCCCCATAGAGCATCGCACAACCCTGAGGAACCGGATTTGGACGGCCTTGACACCAAGTATTATGGTGTTCACCCTTTTCAAGTGAGTCTCCAGGTCATCATCTGTTAGATAGATGTCATCGACATAAGATAATGCCTCATCATCATATATTTGTAGTAACTCTGTTACTCTTGCTGAGAATAATCCTGGGCTATTCTTGAATCCCTGTGGGAGTCGACAGAAGTGTTTTTTGCGACCCCATTATTGAGAAAGCGGTTAAATACCTGCTTTCAGGTGCAATGTTTTGACAAAATAATCCATTAGAGATGTCTAATGTCGTTTCATATTTTTTGCGCAGGATGTTATTCATTAGTGCTGCACTGTGTGAGTTATGTACAGCAAATGTTTTGCAGCAGGAGTTTAAGTGTCTGTAGTCCAAAACTAGACGATATGAATCATCTGGCTTGGAGACAGGAAACAAAGGATTGTTCATTTGTGAGGTGCATGTTTCAATCACCCCCTGGTATTCAAGTTGATCTAAAATCTCCCTGACTTGTTTTTTAGCTTCTTGCTTAACAGGATACTGCCTTTGTGCAGTAGGTTGACTTTTTAACTGGATCTTGTGAGGAGGAGAATCCTCATCCCATCCTACATGATTTTTGTATAATGCAGGAGCTTGGGCCACTGCCCATTTTCTTGCTAATGTGTAGTTTTTTATGAATCGGAATATGATTTGAGAAGGCAGGCATAATCATTTCTTCGCCATGAGGGCACTCCCTGACAAACTCTGGTGGCCAGTCTTTCTCAGCCAACAGGATGTCATAGCCTTTCGAAAGGTTATCCCAAAAGAGACCCCTTACTTTCCTATTCTTGTCCCCCTCTATACGTAATGTTATTTCGTATATTTTATGAGGTTTGCTAACTCTGGTATCTGCAGTTTTCACTTGAATGTATTCATTCGTGTCCACTGTCTCCAGAAGATTCATCAAGATCTTGCGAGCTATTGTCACTTCTGCCGCGCTGTCTAGCATTGTCTGGGCCCATTCTCCGTTTTTCAGTTGTGTCCTCAGTATCCTCGGCATGTTTAATTATTTTAATACTGGCTACCTTCTTTCTTGGAAATTGTAATTTTTTACTTTGATGAGCAGGTTCTTTGTCTTTGGACTTGACGTGCTATTCCTTGTGTTCTGACTGTCCTCTTCTTTCCGATTTCTGTGAGGAAGTCTGAAAAGATCGAGAGAGACGTGTATCAATATCTTGATATCTATCAGGTTTTCTCAATTTATCCCTATCTCTAAGGTTGTATCTTTTCTCAGAGGGCTCCTTCTGGGGAAACTTGTGTCCTTGGTCCGGAGATCTTTCTCTCCGTTGAGGAGACCTTCTTCTGGACTGGAATCGTTTTTCTTTGGGAGTGGATTGTTTATTACCATCCCAACTCTTTTTGGGAGTGTTCAGATTATTTTTAATAAAAGTTTTTTCAGGATTTTCGGTTAGTTGGGGTTTTACTGGTTTCCCACCCAAACTATCTCTACCTAGTTCTTCATAGGATTTTTCTATGATTCTGGCAAGTTCAAAAGGTTGTTCTGCTATATCTGTTTCTTTCAATTTCTGGCGGATCGCCACAGATGCTGCTTCTCCTTTTATGTTGGCTAATAATATAGCCGAGACCTGCTTGAAGTCTTTCAGTAATTTCATACCCAGAGTTAAAGCAGGTTCTGGACCGTATTCATTTTGAATCTGTCTTAGAACATCTGGTATTACCGCCATAGACGAAACACCATGTGTTTTTGTGTAAATGGAAGCAAAGACTGTGACCCAAGTGTCACAGTCCTCCACATGTGGTGCGATCCCCATTGGAAGACAGATAGTCAGAATTCTGTGTTTTTCAGTAGGTGTAGTATTTGGAAATACTGCCTCTATTTGAGTGATTTTTTGTGCTAACCAGAATGGAATTTGTTCCCGTTTTGCGGGTGTTTTACCAAGACATGATTGTATGTTCTGTGGTGTTATTTTGTTTGTGTTCCCCTGATGAGGGGTCAGCTGTGGAATGTTAATTGTTGGTTGGACTGTTGAAGTCCGCATTACATATTGGACCAATTGTCTATGTATTTTAATTAATAGTTTTAGTTGAGCTAAAAGTTCCCGGTCTGACATTTTATCAATGTATGGATGTGGTGTGTAGCTGCCTAGAACCGGCCACGTGGCTCCTGGTCTACCTAGTGGACCGAGCCTGGTGATGTGATTTTTATGTTTTAGGGCGCCTTTAAACCAGAGCAGGTGCTCTTGGTAATTTAGTGGGATTTCAACGTCCTCGAAAGGAGTGTATTCATCCGGAGGTTCCTCTATTTTGTAATAGTGGAATTCTTTTGTTACAGCGTTTGCTGCTGGAAAGTGTATCCATGAATAAAATACCTTTGTCTGCCGATATTCATGGGCCTCTACCACGAATATGACTGTACCACCTTGTGATGTCAGTCCATTTTCTATAAGTTTAATAGTTATAGTTCTTCTTACATTTACCGGAATGAAAATAGCATTCGGGTCATTTTCTTGGAGACTTGTGTCATCCGCTAGGAGTTGAGCTGCTATTCTAGCACTCTCCGCTTCATCATCACTTTCCACCATTTTACTGACAGAAAGTTTTGTTGCAGATCAAGTTTCAAGGGAAACAAAGATTAGGTGCACAATATTTTGGAACACTGTATCCTTCAACGTTGACTAAACCAAAAACGAATACATAGGATTCTCATCCTACTAAGTTCTGGCGGATTTTAACCTTTTACCCACTCCAGACGTCTTTTGGAGTTTTTACGGGAAAAAGGGGTTCTGTGTGAAAAAGCACGACTGAGTTACTCTAGTGTCTTGCGTTAGATTATCGCCTTATCAAACGTTGGGCGCCATGTAGTGTAGTTCCTATATTCCCAATAGGCTCTGCGCATTGGAATATAAACAGCAGTGTAGACGTAGGACTGAGGTCGACTAGGTCTCTACTGACTATATTAGACTTAATTAGCTTTGCCAGCTAGCTCAGAGGTCACTAGAAACTTTCTCGAATAAACAAGGAGGAGTTTAACTTCCCTGGATAGACAAGAGGGGATTAGCTTCTGACAACCATATAACATGACAACTTTGCTCCCTCAGAATAAGAGTGTATCTCTAGAGTCGTGTGAAAACAATAGACAGCTATTTTACTCAGTCAATCGTGCATACTTAGTTTCACCAGAGTGCATTGAAATAGAGAGACGGCGTTTTCAATAAAAGGTGTTATTTATTGAGCAGTCTTCTTTCTCATGCAAGAGAAATGAATTGCCACAATTGCAATACTTAACATAAAGTAAAGTGCGTACAGTAAAAGGAGTATTATGAAATAATACTGTAAAAGCATTGATATGGTTTCTTAGCCATATGATACTTTAAAATGGATAAAATATATACATACATACATACATTGACTAACGTACTCAACTGGTGCTTCTAATCTATGTGTACCTGACCTAAGCCTAATACGTGGGAAGGAGTAAGTAAGTAGCAGTTTAAGTTAAGTTGGTTTTTGCCAAGGATCTGAATCAAGAAGTCGCTCAAGGGTTTAGTCAGCTCCGTACCTGGGTAATAGAAAGCAGGAGGTCTGGTATCTCTCTCTCTGGACTCGATATCCCAGCAACCCGCAAGGGCAGCTGTAAACACCAGAGCTGGATTTTCTCAGCTGGAGAAAAAGACAGCGTCTTTCTCAGTGCGTCAAAAGGGAGGGACGGCTTCCGTGGGCTCTCGCATCAGCTGGGCTCTCGGGCAAGTAGATAGCCGCTCTGCTCCAAACCACCGTGTCTTTGCTTAAGGCAACTGTTGGTATATTTATACCTGAAAGGTGCCGGGTTTGACGTAAGGTTGGACATAAGACGTCAATAAAAGATGTCACTAAGAACTGGCCGTTCTTTCAGTGCTCGCAGGAGTTCTAGGACAAATCAAAACAAAAGCATGGGGAATTCCCAGGTTGCTGGAGGTTTGGTTTGTTTAAAGAATGCGTTGTACTTTCTAGGAGTCTAGGGGAGTAGTCATGCCGTATTCGGACTGCATTGGCTATTACTAAATATGGATATGATTCTTATGCCTTTATAAGGATATTATTTATTATAGCCATATAAGGGCATAATTCGGGAATATCGAATTAGGGTCCTAGATAGAAACACAACAAGGGGGTCAGGGAGTCTCTTCCCTGCCTCCTTTTCACGTTTTAAAAGTATTTATGAAAATCGGGTAAAACATCATTCATATGCGGCTGTCGCGCAACGTGCACGCACCCTTGCGCGCACGTAAAGTCATGTGACTTGAAAACAACACTTTTGATTGGTTTATAGAAGTTTCTTTACCAGAATCTTCAAAAACCCCACCCACTTCCCTCACTATCTCTTTGACTTTCCAGAGAGAAGGATCTTTGGAGTTTTGTTCCTGATTTCCAACTTCAAAAATGGCAGAGCTAGATACATCATCTGACTCTAATGTGGAGTTTGTGGAAGAAGAACCAGTTGCTAAGAAGAAGAAGAAGGAGTCTTTCATCTGGCAATTCTTCACTTTTCCTGAGGGGCAGAAAAAAGTTAATGCCTCCAAGGTAACCTGCAGACTATGTGGAAGTGTGCTTTCGAGGGGAAATCCGACCAAGCATTATTCATTTAGCATCCACACCATGATGCGATACGTTAGAAATGTGCATCCTAGGAACATTGCAAGGGTTTCTACAAAAACCTTGCTTCCAATCCTCCTGATGCTGTCCCCAGCACCTCTACAGCAGGAGCATCTCCTTCAACGTCAAATTTGGATCTCCGGCCATTTTTGGCCAATGTACATATTCGTTGTAATTTCTGCAACGAAGTCCTCACCGATGGAGAGCAGAGTCTGAATTTGATAGAAATGAGAGTTACCCAGCACACATGCCACCGCACTTAATTTTTTTCATTTATTACTTTTGTTCCAGTTGAACACTTTTTCGTAACCTGCTTACTTTTTTGTTTAAAAAAAAATCCCCCAAAAATATAAAATTGTTAAAAAAATACAAAAAAAATACAAAACAAAAAAGACAAAAAAAAACAGTTCTTTTCAGAACTAACTTCAGTTCTCCAAGAAGAGCTATATCTGTTATATACTGTGTCATACTTTTTCTGAATGAATGTGTAGTGACTGAGTAAAAGGGAGGAAGGGACTGATGGAATGAGTGAGGAAAGGGTAGTATGGTGAGTGAGGAAAGGGGAGTCAAAGAGTGACTGAAAGAAGGGGACTAAGGGTAGGGGAGTGAGGTAAGGGGAGAGAAAGAGTAAGGGAAGGGCAGTAAGGAAAAGAAAGTGAGGGAGGAGGAGTGAGAAAAGGGGAGCATGGAACGGAGACAGGGAAGGGGAGTAAGAGATGGAGAGGGAGAAATAGAGCAGAGTAAAGGGAGTGAAGGTAAGATAAGTGGAGTGACGGTGAGGGAAGGGGTATGAGGATGAAAAAAGGGGAGTAAGGGAAAGTGGGAGATGGAGAGTGAGGAAGCGAGAAGTGGAGTGAGGGGATGGAGGGAGTTAGTAAAGGGAAGTGAGAGAAGGGGAGTAAGGAATAGAGAGAGAAGGAGAGCGAGGGGGAGTGAGGAAAAGGGAACGGGAAAGTTAAAGGGTGAGAAATACAGACAGGAGGAAGTGGAGAGGAGGAAAGGGAGTGACGGTGAGTGAAGGGCAGTGACAGTTAGGGAAGGAGTATGAGGGTGGGGGAAGGTGAATGAGGGAGCTGGAAGAAAATTAAGAGAGAGGGAAAGTGAGTGAGGAAGAGAGGAGGAGTGATAGAAAGAGAGAGGAAAGGAGTTTAAGGGTAAGGGAGAGAGAGGGACAGAATGAAAGAGAGGGAGAGCAAGGAACTGAGAAGCAATGAGATAGTTAGAGAGAGTGAGACAGAGGGAGACAGGGGGACAAAAATGGATGAAAAAAAAGTGAGGGAAGGAATAAACAAACGGGAGTAAGTGAGATGAAGTGAGGGAGTGAACAAAGAGGAGTAAAGGAAGGAGATTGAGGGTAGGTGAGTGAAGGAAAAGTACTGAGGGTGAGTGAAAGACAGTAACAGTGCGAGAAGGGGTATGAGGGTGAAGAAAGAGGAATGAGAGAGAAGGAAGGATATTAAGAGAGAGGAAAGGGGACTGAGGGATAAAGTAGGAGTGAAGGGAACAGAAATAGAAAGACAGTAAAGGTGAGGGAGAGAGAGAGGGAAAGTGAGTGAAAAGAGAGAGAGGAGAGAAAATTAAGGGTAAAGGAAAGAGAGGGAGAGAGTGAGAGAGAGGGAGAGCAAGGAACTAAGAAGGAGTGAGGCAGTTAGAGTGAGTGAGACAGAGGGAGACAGGGAGAGAAACATGGATGAAAAAAAACTGAGTGAGGTAATGAACGAAGGGGAGTAAGTGAGATGGAGTGAGGGAGTGACGAAAGAGGAGTAAAGGAAGGAGAGTGAGGGAAGGGGAGTGGGAGAAGCAGAGTGAAGGGGAGTGAAGAAAAGGGAGCGGGAAAGTGAAGGGGTGAAAAATACAGATAGGATGAAGTGCAGAGGGGGAAAGGGAGTGACGGTGAGTGAAGGGCAGTGACAGTTAAGGAAGGAGTATGAGGAAGAGGGAAGATGAATGAGGGAGAAGGAAGAAAATTAAGAGAGAGGGAAAGTGAGTGAGGAAGAGAGGAGGAGTGATAGAAAGAAAGAGGAAAGGAGTTTAAGGGTAAGGGAGAGAGAGGGACAGAGTGAGACAGAGGAAGAGCAAGGAACTGAGAAGGAATGATCCAGTGAGAGGGAGTGACACAGAGGGAGACAGGGAGAGAAAAATGGATGGAAAAAAAGTGAGGGAAGGAATAAGCGAAGGGGAGTAAGTGAGATGAAGTGAGGCAGTGAGGAAAGAGAAGTGAAGGAAGGGGAGTGAGGGAAGGTGAGTGAGGGAAAAGTACTGAGGGTGAGTGAAAGGCACTAACAGTGAGAGAAGGGGTATGAGGGTGACGAAAGGGGAATGAGAGAGAAGGAAGGAGATTAAGGGAGAGCAAAGGGGACTGAGGGATAAAGTAGGAGTGAAGGGAACAGAAATAGAAAGACAGTAAAGGTGAGGGAGAGAGAGAGAGAAAGAGAGGGAGAGCAAGTGAGTGAGAGGGAGTGAGGCGGTTAGACTGAGTGAGACAGAGGAAGAGAGGGAGAGAAAAATGGAGTGAAGGGGAGTGGGGGACTAAACGAATGGGAGTTAGCAAAAGTGAATGAGGAAAGTGAAGTAAGGGAAGAG
Organism: Lissotriton helveticus; assembly: GCF_964261635.1. Lineage (NCBI taxonomy): Eukaryota > Metazoa > Chordata > Amphibia > Caudata > Salamandridae > Lissotriton > Lissotriton helveticus. Next base: position 900,279,085 of record NC_136065.1, on the reverse strand, counting down.
GATTGACGGATGGAGTGAGGGAAAGAAAGTAAGGGAGAGTGAGAGAATGGAAGCAGGTGAAAGAGAATAGGAGTGATGCACAGAGAGGAGAATATGAAGTAGGAGAAGAGGAGTGAGATTGAGGGAAGGGCAGTGACAGGGAGGGAAAAAAAGCATATTAAGAGAGAGGAAAAAGTAGTGAGTGACAGAAAAGGATTTATGGAAAGAGAGAGGAAAGAAAAAGAAGATTGGTGGAGAGAGAGGGAGACAGTGAGAGAGACAAGCATAGGGAGAGTGAGGAGGTGTGAAGGAGTAAATCAGTTATAGTGACTGGGACAGAGGAAGAGACTTAGGGGCCGATTATGATGGCGGACAGACCTGAGTCCGTCCGCCACCATAGAGTAGGAGGGAACCTCCGCATGGCCTGCGGAGGTCCGTCCAGTGCAATTAGGATGTGACCGCCACCCTGGCGGTCACATCCTCTATTTTTAACATTGCGGCGGGTGCGGCTTCAAGCTGCACCCGCAGCAATGTTAAAAATGCACGCATTGCATTTGTATGTAGAAAGTGGCTGGCACTGCGCGGTGCCTGCCGCTTTCTGCATACAAATGCAGGGGGGTACCATAGGTACCCCCCGTGTGCACGCCCCACCCCCCTTCACCTAGGGGGCCCGCAACGGGCCCCCGCAGTGAAGTTACACATGCTGTTCCACGGCGGAAAAGCCGCCGCGGAAAAGCATGTTTCAGAGCCCATCCTAATCTGGCTGACGGTGTCTGAGAGACACCGTCACCATATTAGTGCTTTTCCGCCGCGGTTGTGAGCCAACCGCGGCGGAAAAGCTGCGGACGGAAACCGGGACCCACCAGCCATCCTAATGTGGCGGTGGGTCTTTGGTGGGTCCGCAGAGGATTTTCCGCATCCTCTGGGCCAGCGGTGGCTTCCGCCGGCCTGGAGTATGCGGAAAATCCTCCATCCTAATGAGGCCCTTAGAGACAGATGGAGGAAAGGGGAGTGAGGTAGAGAATAAAGGAAGGGGATTGAGCGAAAGGAAGTGAGGGAGTGAGAGAAGTGGATTGAGTGAAGGTGAGTGAGAGATGATGTGAAGGAAAGAGAGTAAGGGGGAGTGATGAGAGACTGAGGGATAGAGCAAGACAAAGGTAGTTATGGAGGAAGATAGGAAAGAGAAGTGAGGGACAGAGAGGGGAAAGAGGTAGTTGGATAACGTGAGCGAGGATGAAGAAAGAGTACAGATAGTGAGAGAAGGACTGTAAAGGAGAATGAAGTGGAGTATGAGAATGAAAAAAGGTGAGTAAGATGAGTAAAGAAAGGGTAGTAAGAGAGAGATTAAAGAATGGGAAAGAGAGAAAGAGAAGTAAGAGAGTGATGAAAAAGTATTTTTTGTATGTTATACTTACCTTATAAATAATGACATGTTAATGGTAAATTTTTTTAATAAATATAGTATCTGTGGCAGACAAGAAAAAACTGATTTATAATATATATTTCATAATACAAAAGGAAGTAGGAGTGAAGGAAACAGAAAGAGAAAGAAAGGAAGGGTGAGGGAGAGAGAGAGAGGGAGAGAGTTAGAGAGAAAGAGAGGGAGAGCGAGTAACTAACAGGGAGTGAAGTGGTTAGACTGAGTGAGACAGAGGGAGAGAGGGAGAGAGAAATGGAGTGAAGGGGAGTGAGAGACTAAAGGAATGAGAGTTACCAAAAGGGAATGAGAAAAGGGGAATAAGGGAAGGGTATTGACGGATGGAGTGAACGAAAGAGAGTGAGGGAATGGGAGCAGGAGAAAAGGAATGGGAGTGATGCAGAGAGAGGAGAACATGAAGTGGGGGAAGAGGACTGAGATTGAGTGAAGGGCAGTGACAGTGAAGGAAGGGATATAAGGATGAGGGAAGGGGAGTGTTGGAAAAAGAAGCATATTAAGAGAAAGGAAAAAGGAGTAAGTGAGAGAGAAGGATTTATAGAAAGAGAGAGGAAACAAAAGGAAGACTGGTGGAGAGAGAGGGAGACAGTGAGAGAGACAAACAGAGGGAGAGTGAGGGACTGTGAGGGAGTAAGTCAGTTATAGTGACTGAGACAGAGGAAGAGACTTAGAGACAGATGGAAGAGAAGAAAAAATTGAGTTATAATATATATTTCACAATACAAAATAATATGTACAATATGTTTTGTATTTTATTTTGCTGTTCTCAGAATAAATTGAATGTAACTGAAAACAGTGAGTTCAATAGTACTCATCATATAACAGCGGGCAAAACAAAAGACAATCAATAAGATTGTCTTTAAAAAACCCATTCAACATTTTCATTAAGAATATAACAATTAGAAAAAAACATATCTTAAATGTCTTTTTCGAACAGCAATTTTTTATGTAAGTAAGGGATATTACCAACAATCACAAGGTAACAAAACATTATTACTTCTTTCTTATACATTCTAAATAAAGTTATATACAAACATATGCTAACAACATTTACCCGAAATAGTAATTTTTTGTTTCAGACACCATTCCTCATGGCCAAATAGTATGTGTGAAATCCTTAGTTTGGAAGTTACTTAATAGTACTTTTAACCGTCCGTTTCCCAACCTTCTGAATCAAAAGCACCAACATCTTTTGGACCATCTAACAATGGTTAAACCTCCACCTGATGCTATTTACATGTACATAGAACCTAAAACAACTAGCTGTCTATGAAAACCTCAACATCATCTGGTATACCGATCACACTCTGCTCATCCTTTATCTTACCAAGGAGCTGTATACCATTAAAAGAAACCTCTTCAAGGGAATTAAAAATGTCAGCAACATCTCCAACAACTACAACAAATCTAAAACACCTCTGCCTTACTGATGATCAACATCTCCTGTGATAGCCACATCACCCACTATCTGATACACTTACACAACCTCTACAGCAACTACAAGAATTTTTTGAACCTCATCACCCTCACTCTCAAAGAACTTTTCAACACCAGACTACCCTTTCTTAACAGCAGTAATTTTCCCTGGCCAATTATTTTCCCTAAAATTTGGGTTGTAAAAACAGTAGGTAAGAATTTGGTAAGTCATAAGGCAAACGTTGTTTAAAAATCAATTGAGTATCACTACAATGAGTCCAGCCTTTCGTACATTTTAAATAAGATGTGTAATGTCCTGATGTTGTAGAAGGACCATCATGGAAAATAATTGCTACAGTTACAAAAGTTTTTCCTGATATTGATATTTGAGAAGCCACAATACTTTTTAATTAAAGTTGTCAGTTTTCTTCCATCAGGTCTGCATCGTTGCAGCATTAAAATTACATACTGTCCATATCTTTGTATAAATAATGTTGATAACATTTCAGAGTTACATTGGGTACAGACCATGTTTTGATTTGCTTCTCTAACTAGATTATTAAAAGACACTGATTTGCAGTCTGGTAGAGTCAAATATATAAATCTTTCAGTGTGTATTTCAGTACTACTTGAAAACGAACAATTGTCACAGTCATGTTGCCATTTATAAGAAAGGCCAAAAAGATTTTCAATTTCTATACCTTCATCTTGCAATACAACAAGCATACACATAAGAAATTCCTGACAATCTTGCTGAATATTCTGTGAAAATTGATTTAAACCAGAACATATGTCTAAAACATTCCGAATATCAGAAACACTTTCTATTTTAGTTTTATCACTACTACATTTCTCAAACACAGAATTCAACAAACAACAAAATCTTTTGTCCCGTTTTTCAACAATTTTTTGTAGTAAAGTTTCAAGAAAAAAACAACATTAACCACTACATTAGCATAGTAGTTGACACCAGAACTGTTTTCAAACTGAAAACCAACAACCTCTTCAATAGAATCCTTTTTCTTTTTGCTTACTATCACTGGTTCATCTAGTTTTTTTCTTTTCTCTGCAACATCGCTACAATTTTTCTCATATCTGCTTTTTCGACTTACCACACGCTTTTCAAATACTGGATATTGAGGTAAATTGGGAGCATGTTCTCTTCTTAACCTATTATACTCTCTTACACAATTTACATCTGCACTAATCTTTGTGTCATCAAAATCAATCAGGTATAATCCAGATAAAGTTCTGACTCTAGATAAAGCAACATATGCCATACCCTCTTTAAACACAGTACTTCCAATATTCACAAAGCACTATCTACACTTAAACCTTGAGATTTATGAATAGTTACCGAATATGCCAAACAAACAGGAAACTGTTTTCGGCGGACATATAAATCTTTTACAAGCAAAAATCGAGCTGAACAATGACTCAATTGTTGTACTTCTTCAATTTCATCAAATTTGATTTTCAAAAATTCAATGTCATCTCTATTTGGATAATTCACAAAATCAACAACATTACCCATTGCTCCATTTACTAAACCTCTTTCCACATGTAAATTACGTCGTAAAATTATCCGACAATTTATACATGCATATAGATTCTTTTCTAAACCAGCAGTTTCAGATATTGATTTTTCTAAAGAATCCAATTTTGACTTCAACTTTTCTGACAAAATATTAGTAGCTCCTTCATGCTCTATTCTATCAATAGCTTCCAGTTTTATAATTTCTTGATTTTCTAACTTTAGCATTTTTTCATTGAATATTGAACATTCTTGCAGAGTTGGCATCAAGCATATCACTGATTTCTTTTCTGCAATTTTTCTATATATATTCTCTGGGAGAATATTTTCGTATGGAAACAAATTTGTAAGTAAGCGTGCCTGTAAAGCTTCTTTACCGTGTTCTCTCACTTTTCCAATTCTTATATCTTCAAGAATACTTTTATAATCAGCATCCTTTGCCTGTCGCATATTAGTAATATGACCAAATATTAACATTTCCAATGCTTCCCAGGCACTTTCTGGTGTCTTCATGTGTAACTGTTTTAAATACTGGCTGTCCTTTCACAAGAGTTAGTTGTAGTAGATCTCCAAAGATGAGATGTTTGCCTCCAAATATCACATCATACTCTGTTTTAACCCCTTCGATGCTCATGACGAGCTCAGCTCAGTTACGCCTCTCGTACACTCATGACGAGCTGAGCTTGTCATGTAACGCGGGTTTTAAAAAAACTCAGCGCACAGCGGGGAAACGCTTAGCGCGCATGCGGTTAAGGATTTGTTGCATTCTTAAATGCACAAAGGCAAGCATTAAATTTGATACCATGCTTACCTCATCAATAATGAGAAGTTTCATTTTTTTCAAGACTCTAAAAACTTCACAACAAGCTTCTCCAGATAGCTTGTGGTATTCTAATTTATTTTCATGCTCTACTGGCAGCATCAATAAACGATGTAAAGTAATCCCTTTAATGTTATGTGCAGCCAACCCAGTTGGAGCAGTAACAACACAAGAGAGTGACAACTAAGTTCTTTTCTGTAGATAAGTTGCAATTGCTTTAATTAGAAAACTTTTTCCAGTTCCTGCTTCTCCACCCACGTACAGTCGGACAGGTTTAAATGACGTACTTGAGCACTCTTTTTTCTCGTGATATAAACCATGCTCAATCTGTTCTGTCACTTGATCGTATATTTGTTTTTGCTCAACATTTAGTTGTTTTTCCAATTCTTCTAAGTTTATTATATCCTCTTGAGCTTGTTGCATTGCTGTTTCCACCTCATCCATGGCAGTCGCTGCTTCATTTTGAATAATTGGTTCTCCTAGTGGATCCTGACTCAACGAAGGAGAACTTTGACTGTCTTGAGAACTGTCTCAGGCAATCTCTGCTGCAATTGTAGCTTCTTACTGTATTTCGTCGTTCAACATTTTCAGATAATTAGTAAAAGTAGGAAATTCTATAGTATTTTGAGTTGCGTTGAATGAATCTTCATAACTGTCAAAATCTCCAAGAAGTTCCAGTTCTGTTCGCCATGGCTTAAAGAGTTGCAAAAGAGCTAAATAGTAAAATTCCCTTTTGTCAGCAGTTTCGCAGCTCAGTTTTCGGTGATTAATCAAATGTCCTTTTCTTTGTTTCACTAAACATCCTTCAGATCCAATCACAGCATATACTCCTTTATTGATATCTTCTGTAATATTCTTCTTAAAAGTATAGCTTTGCAGTACTTCATGGAGACAAACATTCTCAAGATGATTACTTCTATTTGGATAGTATGTATCCAACATATTTGTCTTCAAAATATATGTACTGTCTGGTTCTCTCTCTGCTAAATACTCAATTTCTTGTACAGATTTCAAAACTCGATTTCGTGTTCTTGCAAGACCTAAACTCACCCAAATGATTGTTCTAGATTTGGAGTATAGACTTGCAGATGATAAACGATCTGAACATTCATATGCTCTGATTTCTCGATGAGACAACATCTTCAAACTGTAGCTGTACAATTTCTTACGTAGGCTCTTTTCATGAGAAATTTCTTCCCACATTTCCTTAAATTCCGTCTTTTCAGATTTAGTAATGTAAGACATTACATATCGAGCCACAGCAATCGAGTTGTCTGCAACATATTGAATATCCATGTTAGCATTCCACATGGACAAAATGACTGGGTTATAGTCATTTATGTATTTTGACTCTTCATTTCTTTTTAAGTTGCAGGTATTTTTCGGTGATTTTCTTGTGACAGTATGTCGCAAAGATGACATCAAATTGTTCACTCTTCCTTTTGATAGTACTGGACGTGGAAATGCAAATCGACATCTTGTGTAGAACTTACCCTTAGATTTGTATTTTCGACGACAGTATTTTCCACAACGATGGGTTTGAAACCGTAAGACTTGATGTCTTAAATTCTCTTCTACTGTACTTTTGGGTACAGCACATGTAGAATATTGTTCAATAAAACTCATCACTGTGTCATCTGAATCTGTTCCAAATGTGGGGGCATCTTTGATCCATAGCAGCATATGTATGTGAGTTGCACCTCTTGCTTGATACTCCTTTCTCCAAAAGAAATCCAGAACCTCTCCAAGAGGAGGATTTTTTTTGTTTGTGATAAAAGACATCATAGCTTCAAATCTATGATTGAAATACCTGCATACATTAACTGGATCCAAAGAGCACAGTTCTCCAGGTGTCTTGTATTCTATATTTTCTATGTTAGCATTTGCCTCTCGAAGAAATTGAAGTAAATCTTCCCAAGCATACTCTGCACAGCTTAGAGTAAGGATCCATGTAGGAGTTTCTAAGTTTCTTAGCATACATTTCAATTCCCCATGACGACAGTACCAATACTCATTAGTACCACGCTGACATGCCATGAGATTAATTAGCTGAGATTCCAAAACAGTATCTTTCTGATGGACTTTATCCATAAAGTCCTTTGCCTAAACATTTTGCAAATGTACTCCACTTTTTAGTATATGGTTCACTGCATAAGAAAGTCCAGACAAGTCACTCTCAAACAGAAGATGAAACAAATATGGAATACATTGGCGAAACCTTGGATCTTCTGCATATAATCTTGAAGTCCGGTATTCAGATGCAGGAATCTGCACAGGTCGTTCATCATATCGTCCACTTTTGCCTGTTGGAAATAACTGAGGGAAGCAACGAGCTTCTAAGCTTTCTTCCCATACACTAATCGGACTTCCTTTCGCTTCTTTCATTTGAAATAACTCAATAGTATTTCCCATCACTTCTTTAGAGTGAAGTGGATGCACACTATAATGTTCATACATTTTTTCAGTTCTGGACACATCCACTTTCTCAATTTGTGCAGTTGGCAAATCACTCTGCTCTTCTACAGTTGTTTCCTCTTCTCCTACATACACATTTTTATAGTATTGATTATTTTGTACCAAATACAACGTTGCCTTTTTCACTTTCCTAACATCTACTAATTCTTGCCAGATTTCCTTACTCTTCGTAGGAACACCATTAACTAGAATAACTAGAGGTTCCTCTTCCACATTTTCTACACCAATTGTTTCAATATTTTTCTTTAAATTTAGAGCCAAATATACAATTCTTCCCTTTAATCCTCCCTGTAAATCTGAAGGAGGCAATTTCCCTGTCTTAGGCTCCATGTGAACAATATGAAATGGATGCACACATTGAATGAGAATAGACTCATCAGTATTTAAATCCATCAGTTCAGAAGGAATATTTACCAACTCAAGATTATTATGAACAGCTCTAGCAGGCATCTTATTCTCATCTAATTTATTATAACAATATTTACAAATACGTTGATCAGAACCCAAATCAAAACAATTCTCTACCAACAAATAAGTTGCAAATTCCTTCCACTCAATATTATTCTCCTTTTCACTTTTTAAATATAGATCAACTAACCTGGTCTGATTTTTATGATGAATTCGTCTACAACAAATACAAGAAAAGTTTGGATTTTCATCTGAAATGACCTTAAACCTTGTAATTTCTTGCTCAAAATTTTCTGTAATAAAATTATGTAAATTTTCTTCCACATTTCCTTCTATTAATGTATCTGTTTCTGCACTTTCTTCTTCAGGACCAAAGTAACTAACCTTAATTTCTTTACAAATGTTGATCACATCTAACACAGATCCATGCAAAAGAGCATTGTTCAACTTTTTTAACATTAGTGCTGGGCTTTTTGCATAATACAACCTTCTCACTAATTTCCTCACTTCAGTATGATGCACTGCTAACATCCTAAAATGGTGAAAAACACTCTGACATACTTTTTTAGAAAGACAAGCCAAAGAATGACCTTGCAACCCCGTTTTTTCTCTCACTCTGCAGGGGTCTAATTCTTGCAACATCTTAATCTTCTGTTTAACACTTTTCTTAGTATACTTACGTAAAAAATTGCGAAAAAAATCAATTGAATCCTGTCGTACACTACAAATACTACTACAATTCCAAGTGTACACTGGAGCCTTAGGACGTCTCCCTAAAACTTCATCAACTAACACCTCTTCTGCATTTCTAGGGACAATTTTCTCTTTTTCAATCGGGCTACCATTCTTAACCTCGTAAGCTCGACCACTGGCGTCAACTGCATGCAACAAATCATTACTCTGAAAGTAACTCTCTTCATTAAAAAATGGCTCACAACTTGAACTATGTTTCCATTCTCCAGAAAAAACATTACAAAAATTTGTTCTATTAGTCTTTTCCACTTACTTTTGACCTTCATAACATTGATTGGCTTATCTAGTGTTCGAATCCTACTGATTACTAACACAAACAGTTTTTTTTTAAATTCAAAAGCTTTGTCCACAATTGACTGTATATGTTTTTTCTTCTTATTAAAAGCTGTTTTTCTTTTACAATTCTTTACATTTTTTAATAAATTTCCAACAACTCTGTTATGAAACATTCGCTTCGGAATCTCAACAAACTGATTTTTTCATCTATGTTTCCCACTTATTTTTTCATCATTTTTTGTTTTTTTCTGGCTTTTCTTTGTAATTACAGATATATATATATTTTTTCCTGATTGCCCCCAGTTTTTTAAAATTGTGTTATTTTCCTTATAAAATCCTTTGTTGACTTACCAGGAGCTTTCTTTGTTTTTTTCCAGACATTGCTCTTTAGATAAATCTTGTACTTCTTTTTTCTTGGAAATGTAAGCCTGTTTATATCTTTTTCTTTTCTCACTTTTAGACGGCATATTCTTTTTTCTTTCTGTAGATAATTAAAATCTGTTGTGAAGAAAAAAAACATATTTAATTATTTTATTTACAATTGTAGACCACTACTAGCATACTACATAGCAATTAGAAGCACTATATGTTGTTAAGTCTGGGTCACTCCATAAGTAATTTTAAGGCACAGCAGCAGAGTTCGGGCAGTGTAGGAGATCATGCAGGGAGTGCTGTTTCAGGGTTTAAGACAGTGCAGTAGTGTTTGAACATTATAGGGGCATTTGCTGAAAATTATGTTTCAGGGTTTACAGCAGTGCAATAGTGTTGAAAGAGTTTAGCAGGTTTTGCTAGGGATGGTATTTCAGGGTTTAGGACAGTGCAGTGGTGTTCAGGCACTGTAGAGGTTCTAGGTGGGACTGATATTTCTGAGTTTAGAACAATGCCTGAACACCACTGCACTGCACTAAACCCTGAAACAGCCCTACCTACAAGAACCCCTTTCACTGTAGTAATAATTTTACTAAATTGCAAGGCATACTGTCATGTGTCTAAGATCACAGTGTGAGTCAGAATGTATTTCAGAAACATGTGGCAGAATAATTTGCTTAGTTGATGTGTTTTTAAATTATGGCAATACATGTAGTCATGGAGTGAGTCATTCCTTAGGACAGTTAGTGCTATAAAGTCCAAAGCAGCATGTGTGTCAGGCCTCTGAATTCCCAAATAGTCTCCATGCTGTGTAATACAGATCCTGGGTGTGCTGTAGAAATTGCATAGCAACTGTCTCTGTAGCATGTAGTATTCATTTCAGTGAATTCTCATTTCTACATTCTCAGTCTCACTTTGACCCCTTATAGTGCCTGAACATCACCGCACTGTCCTAAAATCTGAAACAGCACTCCCAGCAAGACTCTCTTTCACTGTAGTAATCATTTTATTGAATTGGAAGGCATACTGTCAGGTGTCTACGATCACAGTGTGAGAATGACTTTATTTCAGAAACATGTGGCAGAATAATTTGCTTAGTTGATGTGTTTTTAAATTATGGCAGTACATGTAGTCATGGAATGAGTCAGGCCTTAGGGCAATTACTGGTACAAAGTCCAAAGCAGCATGTGTGCCAGGCCTCTGAATACTGAAATAGTCTCCATGCTGTGTAATAAATATCCTCGGGTGTGCTGTTGAAGTTGCATAGCAACTGTCTCTGTAGCATGTAGTAATCATTTCAGTGAATTCTCATTTCTCTATTCTCAGTTTCACCTTGACCATCTACACTGCATGAACACCACTGCACTGTCCTAAAACCTGAAACAGCACTCCCAGCAAGACTCTCTTGCACTGTAGTAATCATTTTACTGAATTGCAAGGCATACTATCATGTGTCTAAGATCACAGTGGGAGTTAGAATTCATTTCAGAAAAATGTGGCAGAATAATTTACTTAGTTGATGTGTTTAAAACTATGGGAATACATGCACTCATGGAATGAGTCAGGCCTTAGGACAATTAGTGCTACAAAGTCCAAAGCAGCATGTGTGCCAGGCCTCTGAATACTGAAATAGTCTCCATGCCGTGTAATAAAAATCCTGGGTGTGCTGTTGAAATTGCATAGCAACTGTCTCTGTTGCATGTAGTAATTATTTCAGTGAATTCTGATTTCTACATTCTCAGTTTCACCTTGACCCTCTACACTGCCTGAACACCACTGCACTGTCCTAAACCCTGAAACAGCACTCCCAGCAAGACTCTCTTTCACTGTAGTAATCATTTTACTAAATTGAAAGGCATACTGTCATGTGTCTAAGATCACAAATAGTCTAATTTTTTACCACAGTGCATACAAACAGACATTCTCTTGAATACCTCTGTATAATAGGAAACCAACAATCACAGAGACTTTGCTAAAAGTCAAACAATATACACCTGGAAATAAAAACTATGCTGTAAGACTCAGTTTATACCACAATAACTTGGGTACTAGTTCAAAGATTACAATTGTACAAGAAGACTCTCTCAAATCATTTTTAATTTTTAATCATAAATGTATTCTTGTGACATTTCATATTGTAATAGAACATCTAGCATGATGTTATCAGGAATTTCAGTAACATCTTCACCAACTTCTGAATTTGACACATTAAACTCAATATCATCTAATGCATCTATGAATTCATTGTCCAAACTTTCATCCAAAAAATCACAGGCTATATCTCCTGCATCAATAGGTTGTTCTTCATTGCTGCTCTCCACAAAAGGTACATTTAAGTCCTCTATCAGAGTGTTAGAAATTTCAAAAGTGACTTCAATGTTCTTCTGATTTTGATCCGTAATAGATTTTATGTTGCTGTACCTATCAGAAAAATGTAAACACTTCATGTTATTATTTTTACTAATAGATAATACAAAACTAGTTTTATCAATTTCATGAGTACATGTATTCCCATATTTTTAAACACATCAACGTTCCAAATTATTCTGCCACATTTTTCTGAAATGAATTTTGACTCACACTATGATCTTAGCAACATGACAGTATGCCTTGCAATTCCATTAAATGATTACTACAGTGAAAGAGAGTCTTGCTGGGAGTGCTGTTTCAGAGTTGTAATGGATGTTGCATTGTAAAAAAATGCGTTGTAAAGGTGTGCGTTGTAAAAGTATGCGTTGTAACATCACACAACCCCACTGCACTGTGCTAAAATGTGAAACAGCACTCCCAGCAAGACTCTCTTTCACTGCAGTAATCATTTAATGGAATTGCAAGGCATACTGTCATGTGTCTAAGATCACAGTGTGAGTCAGAGTTCATTTCAGAAAAATGTGGCAAAAAAATTTGCTTAGATGATGTGTTTTAAAATATGGCAAAAGATGTAGTCACGGAGTGTGTCAGGCCTTAGGACATTTAGTGCTAGAAAGTTCAAAGCAGCATGTGTGCCAGGCCTCTGAATTTCAAAATAGTCTCCATGCTGTGTAATAAGGATCTTGGGTGTGCTGTAGAAATTGGATACCAACTTTATCAGTAGCATGTAGAAATTATTTCAGAGAATTCTCATTTCTTCATTCTTAGTCCCACCTTGAGCCCCTACACTGCCTGAACACCACTGCACGGGAAACAACCTTTACAACACAACTTTTACAACTCACTACCATTACAACTAACCTTTTACAACGCAACATCCATTACATAGCATGCCATTACAATGCAATTATTATCATTAGTAAGGTAAGTGTTGGATGGTAATGGTATGCATTGTAATGGTATGTGTTGTAATAACTGCGTTATAATGACATGTATTGTAATGATATGCGTTGTAGTGTCATGCGTTGTAATGGTTGCGTTGTAATAGCATGCTATGTAATGGATGTTGCGTTGTTAGGGTTTTGTTGTAATGGTACTGCGTTGTAAAAGTTGCATTGTAAAGGTTGTTGACCGTGCAGTGGTGTTCAGGCAGTAAAGGGGCTCAAAATGAGACTGAGAATGTAGAAATGAGAATTCACTGAAATAATTTCTACATGCTACTGAAAAAGTTGGTATGCAGTTTCTACAGCACACCCAGGATCTTTTTTACACAGCATAGAGACTATTTGGGAATTCAGAGGCCTGCCACACATGCTGCTTTGGACTTTATAGCACTAACTGTCCTAAGGAATGACTTACTCCATGACTACATCGTTTGCCATATTTTAAAACACATTAACAGAGCAAATTATTCTGCCACATTTTTCTGAAATGAATTCTCACTCACACTGTGATCTTAGACACATGACAGTATGCCTTGCAATTCCGTAAAATGATTACTACAGTGAAAGAGAGTCTTGCTGGGAGTGCTGTTTCACATTTTAGAACAGTGCAGTGGGGTTGTATGGCGTTTCAACGCATATTTTTACAACGCACACCTTTACAACGCATTTTTTAGAACGCAACATCCATTACAACTCATTTCATTACAACGCATATCATTACAACAAATTTTTAAAAACTACCTTTACAACGCATTCCATTACAACGTATACTACCTTTACAATGCATACCATTACACCGCATAACATTACATTGCATGTATGGTAAGTATTTCATAGTGTAGGGGTAAAAATTACTATTCTAACTCCAGGGGGTGCAACAGTAGGGTAAGTGTTGGATAGTGTAAGGGCAAACATTACTATTCTAACTCCAGGGGGTGCAACAGTAGGGTAAGTGATGGATAGTGTAGAAGAAAAAAATACTATTCTAACTCCAGGGGGAGCAACAGTAGGGTAAGTGTTAGATGGTAATGGTATGCATTGTAATGGTATGCGTTGTAATGACTGCATTGTAATGACATGCATTGTAATGGTATGCGTTGTAGTGTCATGCGTTGTAATGATTGCGTTGTAATGGCATACTATGTAATGAATGTTGCGTTGTAAAAGTTTCGTTGTAATGGTAGTGCGTTGTAAAAGTTGCGTTGTAAAGATTGTTTCCCGTGCAGTGATGTTCAGGCAGTATAGGGACTCAAGGTGGGACTGAGAATGTAGAAATAAGAATTCACTAAAATGATTTCTACATGCTACTGAAAAAGTTGGTATGCAATTTCTACAGCACACCCAGGATCTTTATTACACAGCATGGAGACTATATGGGAATTCAGAGGCCTGACACACATGCTGCTTTGGGCTTTATAGCACTAACTGTCCTAAGGAATGGCTTACTCCATGACTACATCTGTTGCCATATTTTAAAACACATTAACAAAGCAAATTATTCTGCCACATGTTTCTGAAATGAAGTCTGACTCACACTGTGATCTTAGACCCATGACAGTATGCTTTGCAATTCAGCAAAATGATTACTACAGTGAAAAAAAGTCTAGCTAGGAGTGCTGTTTCACATTGTTGGACAGTGCAGTGGTGTACAGGCAATGCAAGGGCTCAAGGTGGGACTAAGAATGTAGATATGAGAATTCACTGAAATAATACCTACATGCTACTGAAAAAGTTGGTATGCAATTTCTACAGCACACCCAGGATCTTTATCACACAGCATGGAGACTATTTGGGAATTCAGAGGCCTGACACACATGCTGCTTTCAACTTTATAGCACTAACTGTCCTAAGGAATGACTTACTCCATGACTACATATTTTGCCATATTTTAAAACACATTAACAAAGCAAATTATTCTGCCACATGTTTCTGAAATAAAGTCTGACTCACACTGTGATCTTAGACACATGACAGTATGCCTTGCAATTCAGCAAAATGATTACTACAGTGACAAAAAGTCTAGCTAGGAGTGCTGTTTCACATTTCTGGACAGTGCAGTGGTGTACAGGCAATGCAAGGGCTCAAGGTGGGACTACGAATGTAGAAATGAGAATTCACTGAAATAATTTCTACATGCTACTGAAAACGTTGGTATGCAATTTCTACAGCACACCCAGGATCTTTATTACACAGCATGGAGACTATTTGGGAATTCAGAGGCCTGACACACATGCTGCTTTCAACTTCATAGCACTAACTGTCATAAGGAATGACTCCCTCCAAAACTGCATCTTTTGTCATATTTTAAAACACATCAACTAAGCAAATTATTACATCATTTTTAACAACAGCACTGTACTGCAATAAAATATCTCCTCAAACACATCAACATACCAAATACTCCTTTCACAATATTTTTTCCCAAAGCAGACAAATTCAAAATTAGACTCTGTTCAAATAAACTCCTGCTTCCACATTAAAATACATTTTTCAATGTAACTTAAACTGCACAACATAGACCCCCTTACAAATTAACAACTCACCTTTAAAAATGCTTTTGTAGTTTTAGAACAATGTCAATCACACAGCAGATATTCTTAAGCAGAATCTCTGAATAGTGCACCACTCAGAGCAAGCACAAAATGGCATAGCTTCCCTCTCGTTTTACACTAATCTTGAAGATAACCAATTAAATATCTTCCCACAGAAATTCAAAACAAAACTAACATTTTAATTGTTTCTACTTTGAATACTTTCAATGTCACATAAAATTCAACCTCCCCCACTGCTTTCTCTGCCTGTTACAATGGTAACACTCCATAGACACCTAACTGAACACACATGTGAAAAGTTCATCTGCAAAACTAACCAGCAAGGGTGTTTGACTTTTCAAAACAGCAGCAAATCCTGTTCAATGTTCCTTTCAATCACTTTCTCTCAACCATTAGCACTTCTCCTTAAAAAATACAGTAGCATGCACCCTAGTTTTCAATGTTGAATTTACAGAAACCACCAATCATTTATTCTTTTTCAAGTGAACTGAATCTCATCAACATTTTTTCTAAACTCCTACTTTTCAAACTGCCATTTCATTTCCAGAGCCCATCTGAGTACAAGCAGATCTCCCTTCAGGATGATTAGAGTGTGGATTGTAGGACACAGCTATATATTCTGGAGTGAAAGGTATGCAGCAAATAGATGCTTTCTCAACCTTGACTTACCAAATGTGGATATTATGTGGATTGGCCAAAGAGGATTGAGATGTCATCAATTGATGCCATTGGTAAAATCCTTTTTGCATCTCCCACACCCTGACCTCATTATTGTGCACTGTGGTGGCAATGACCTAGGCACTTTGACTGGGGTAGGTCTGGAAATGCTTTTAAATGACACCTTTGGGCAATTGATATCACTTTTTCCACAAACTGCCTTTGTATATTCTAATATATGCCAAAGGCAAAAATGGAACTGGTCCAACCAATATTGTCCACAGATTGAGAAAGCAAGGAAACATGTGAATAAGTCTGTTTCTGCTTTCCTCAGAGACTATGGTATGGGTTCTATATACCACAACAACTTGTGTTACAACATGCAAGGCATTTATAGAGGAGACGGTGTACATTTCACAGATGAGGGAAACAGAGTCTTCCTCCTGAATTTTAGACTCTGCATCGGTACTTACTTGTAGGTACAAAAACACTCAATGAACACAACGGCTCTTTTTAGAGCCAACCAACATCTAAACACTCTAACTTGTTATTTAACTGTATTTTTTTGGGTTTTTTTCTGACGTGCGCGCAACGTGCGCGCACCTCGCAAATTTTTGCCTCGAGGGTGCGTGCAACGTGGGCGCACCTCGCGATTTAAAAAAAAAAGTATTTTTTGTGCCTTCGGGGTCCTTCAGGGACCCCCTGAGAAGACCTAGGGGGTCAGGGACTCTTTACCCTGCCCCCTTTTCATGTTCTCCACTTTTGTTTTTCACTCACTTTTGCCTCGGGGTGCGTGCAACGTGCGCGCACCCCGCAATATTTAAAAAAATTGATATTTTTTTTGGGCCTTCGGGGTCCTTCAGGGACCCCCTGAGAAGACCTAGGGGGTCAGGGAGTCTCTACCCTGCGCGCGAGATGTAGTTAGTACAACTAACTATATCGGAGGAATTTCAATGGTTTTGTATGAGTGAAATGTCCAGCTAACTATAACACCCCTAAAACCTATGGTTTTTTCAGTGAATTTCTAATGATTTTTAAATGCTAATTTCCTAACTATATGAGGCTTGAAACCTATGTTTTTTTCAGTGAATTCCAAAGTTTTTTTTAAATGCTAATTCCTAACTATATCAAGCCTGAAACCTATGTTTTTTTCAGTGAATATATATATATATATATATATATACATATATATATATATATATATATATATATATATATATATATATATATATATATATATATATATATATATATATAATATATATATGTATATATATATATATATATATATATATATATATATATTCACTGAAAAAACCATAGGTTTCAGGCCTTGTATAGTTAGGAATTAGCATTTAAAAAACCTTTGAAATTCACTCAAAAAACTATAAGTTTTAGGGGTGTTATAGTTAGCTGGACACTTCACTCATACAAAACCATTGAAATTGCTCCTATATAGTTAGTTGTACTAACTATATTTCGCTCACCCGCAATCCACTGCTGATGATGTCACATATTACAATATTCATGACATGGTCAGTGACATCGCTGATGACATCTGAAATGACATCACTGATGACATCACTGATGACATCATCCAGTGAATGTGGTTTGCTTCGTTATTTAAATATGCATTATATATATAGCAATTTGCATTGAAGAATGAGTGGATATATAAAAATTAATATTTGGATGGAGGATTTAGTAGCAGTGTAATTGACTGTTTACTTGACCAATTTATAGTGTCTCACTAAATATAGTGGATAGTGACTAAACTGTTTGAATATCTGTATCACTTTGTCAGTTGTTGCGTAAACTGGTTCTCCAGTTGGTTACTAGCTATGTGAAAGTCTATATTAGTTATTGAGTAGTTAACTGAGTATTTGTATGGGAGAGTGAATGTGTGTGTGGTTCGGTGGGGGGTGTGTGACTGCCCAAAGATGTGTGAATAGTTGATTCACTAGATATATGAAGTTAAAACTACATGTTCTAACAGTTGTTTGGGGGAGTGAATATCTTTATGGGTGTGGTGATGAGCAAATATATTTCCCAATGGTACATGTCCAACAAACTAGAAAAATAAAAGGCAGTCTATGTGTCAGTTGTTGTATATAAATAAGTATACATAAGACTCAATGATTGTGTGAGTGACTGTATGGATAACTTTATACTTGTAATAATGATTTTATAATTCACTAAGTATGACTTACTATCTAAATGAATAGATGAAGCTGTGTTTGTATAAGTGTGTAGCTAAGTAAATATGTAAGTATGATCCATTGTTTGCATAAGTGAGTATGATGACTTCATATGTGAATAGGATGTGTGCTGGTGTGTAATGTCGATTTAGGTGTATAAGTATTTTTGATAGTGTTCTATTGTTCATTGACAGCATGTATGAGGGAATCTACAGGTAAGTGATTAGATGTGTGTATACATCTATGAATCACTGAGTGGGTTTTTAGATACTTGTATTGCTGTAACAATGGATTCAAATATGATACTGTGTATTTTACAAAGAGTGATGAAAGATTTTACTAGTGTATGAAAAGGTGTATGTGATTGTCACGTGGATGATGTCATCAGTGATGTCATCAGTGATGTCATTTGAGATGTCATCAGTGATGTCACTGACCATGTCATGAATGATGTAATATGTGACATCATCAGCAGTGGATTGCGGGTGAGCGAAATATAGTTAGTACAACTAACTATATAGGAGCAATTTCAATGGTTTTGTATGAGTGAAATGTCCAGCTAACTATAACACCCCTAAAACTTATAGTTTTTTGAGTGAATTTTAAAGGTTTTTTAAATGCTACGTCCTAACTATATAAGGCCTGAAACCTATGGTTTTTTCAGTGAATTTCAATGGTTTTTTAACTGCTAATTCCTAACTATATAAGGCCTGAAACCTATATTTTTTTCAGTGAATTTGCAAGGTTTTTTAAATGCTAATTCCTAACTATATAAGGCCTGAAAGCCCACCAGGAATCTCCAATATGCGCCAGGGGACTGCATTGCAGAGAGGTGTAATGAAGCCACGCCCCTATTTACACCTCTTTGCAACCTCCAGTTTCTATGCGCCAGGGGGCTGCAGTGCAGTGCAGAGGTGTAATGAGGCTATGCCCCTTGTTACACCTCTCTGCAACGCAGCCCCCTGGCACGTTTGCAGAGGGCGAACTAATTCCCCTTGCATACTGGGGGTCCCTGGGGGCCAACTAGCCCACCAGGAGCCTCCAGTATGTGCCAGGGGGCTGCATTGCAGAGAGGTGTAATGAGGCCACACCCTTTTTTATACCTCTCTGCAATGCAGCCCCCGTTTATGTTTGAAGAGGGGGAACTAATTTGCCTTGCATACTGGGGGTCCCTGGGGTCCAACTAGACCACCTGGAACCTCCAGTATGTGCCAGGGGGCTGCATTGCACAGAGGTGTAATGAGGCTATGCCCCTTTTTACACCTCTCTGCAACGCAGGCCACTGGCAAGTTTACAGAGGGGGGACTAATTCCCCTTGCATACTGGGGGTCCCTGGGTCATATCTGCCCAAACGCCGATATTCCGAACGATTGAAAATGACTTTTCTTGCGAAACATTTGGATTATCATGTCCTATACTTTGGAATTTTTGAAAGACTGACTTTGAGGATGCTATAAATTACTCAAGTCTGCCGAATTGTGTGGGTAAAATTGATACCTAGTCACTTTGAATAAGAATGTACTTACGTCTCGTCTAACATTTGGAAGAAATATCTAGTTATATGACAACAGGATACCGACATAACTTGAAGGAAATAAGAACGCCCTGAAGAAGTTCTGTTGTACAGAACGAAACGCGTCGGCTGGCTGTGGTACATAAACTTAAGGAAAATAAACGCATTTGAATATACAAGATTCAGAGCTTCAATAAGGACTCTAAGTGATATGATTTGATTGGACTTATTGTGCAAGTGGTGCTGTGCCAAACTTTGGAATATTCTCCACTACTCTCTACTACTTACTCTCTACTACTCCATGACTCTCTAATACTCACTCTCTACTACTCATTCTCTACTACTCTACTACTCTCTACTACTCTCTCTCTACTACTCACTACCTACTACTCACTATCTAATACTCTCTACTACTCACTCTCTACTACTCTCTACTCTCTACTACTCACTCTCTACTACTCTCTCTCTACTACTCACTCTTTACTACTCACTCTCTACTACTCTTACTACTCACTCTCTACTTCTCACTCTCTACTACTCTCTACTACTCACTCTCTACTACTCTCTCTCTACTACTCTCTACTACTCACTCTCTACTACTCACTCTACTACTCACTCTCTACTACTCTCTACTACTCACTCTCTACTACTCTCTCTCTACTACTCTCTACTACTCACTCTACTACTCACTCTCTACTACTCTCTACTATTCTCTCTCTCTGCTACTCACTCTCTACTACTCTCTACTACTCACTCTCTACTACTCACTCTCTACTACTCTCTACTACTCACTCTTTACTACTCTCTACTACTCACTCTCTACTGCTCTCTACTACTCACTCTACTACTTACTCTCTACTACTCTCTACTACTCACTCTCTACTACTCACTCTCTACTACTCTCTACTACTCTCTACTACTCACTCTACTATTCACTCTACTACTCTCTACTACTCACTCTCTGCTACTCTCTCTACTGCTCTCTACTACTCACGCTCTACTCTCTATTACTCACTCTCTACTCTCTACCTCTCTACCTCTCTCTACTTCTCTCTCTACTAGTCTCTACCTCTCTACCTCTACCTCTCTACCTCTACACCTATACCTCTCTACCTCTCTCTACACACACACATATACACATATATATATGCATATATATGCATATGCATTTATATATATGTATGTGTATGTATATACGTACATACATATATAAACATATATAATCTGCATATCTATATAAATACAAATATAAATGCATGCATACATATACATATATGCATACATATGCATGTTATTTACAAGAAAGTTTTAAAAACACTAATAAAAGCAAAGCTAAAAAGCCACCTCATTACACACAGAATGGCTTTAACTTAAACGAGGGCGAGATCTATTGCATCTTCAATGCTTGCTTACTTTGGTTCCATCAAGAAGGCATTCCGATGTGTCACACATTTGCCATAAATTCTGAATGTTAGCACTCTAGTTGCTCATTAGATCACTGTAGTAAAGCTACTGCTCACCAGGGAAGTCTGCTGCTGGTATTCAAAGTGCATGTTTCAGTCTGCATGTCAGAATTGTTTTAATGAAATAGAAGAGGAGTTGAGAAGTCACTCAAAATGTGCCCTAATTTTTCTTTCTGAAACACTAATCATACTTTCTATGGCAAACTGAACCCCCTCATTTTGTTCCTTTTTAAATTAAATATTTTCAGACTTACCACTTCATTCCAATCAAGATGGCTTCTGGTGTGCCATACTTTTGTCATAAGTAAGACTGTTAGCGCTCTAGTTGTTCTTTAGAACACTCTGGGACATTCTGTCATTGGGCTATACTTGGGCTACATCTGGGTGATATTTGGGCTACATTTGGGCTCTTTTGTCTCTGGTGGCCATCTTGTGAGACTGCATGTCAGAATGTTTTAATGAAATAGAAGAGGATTTGAGAAGTCACTCAAAATGTGCCCTAATTTTTCTTTCTGCAGCACTAATCATACTTTCTATGGCAAAATATACCCCCTCATTTTGTTCCTTTTTAAATAAATGTTTTAAGAGTTACCACTTTATTCCAATCAAGATGGCTTCAGGTGTGCCATACCTTTGTAATAAGTAGGACTGTTAGCGCTCTAGTTGTTCTTTAGAACACTCTAGGAGGCTGCAGTAGAACACAAAGGAATCAACTGACAGTCTCTGTCCTTGTTGGATGTACATGTTTTACTGAGAATGTCAGACTTCATTCTCACATGACTGAGAAAGATAATGTGAATTTACAGAAAATGTGCTTTCAGTTTAGCTTATAGATCCCCTTCCAAACCACTATGGGAAAAGCATGAGATAATAGTTTTCTTTCAAACATGATTCATGATATCCCAGCAGAAGGCTTTTTCACATGGTACAATCACCTTAGAACACACCACAATTCCTAAAATGAGTATGGTACCATCAACAAATGATTTATAATGTACCTAAAGTCCTAAAACCCTCTATTAACTACAATGCTTTTTATGAGATGCTATCATGTATATTGGTCCCAAGATGGCTGCCAACACTTCTTGGATGAAGTGCTGACAGCCAATCAGATCTCACGATGAGATGTGTGGTTAGGCTCCGCCCAGATATATATATTTTAAGTTAATTTTCGTAAAAACCACTGGAGCAATTTTCACCAAATAAAGAAAAGGCACTTCTGCGTACCAGTCCCTACAATTTTGCAAAGTTTTGTGTAATTCCATTCAGCGGTTCGGGCTGTAGCCTTGTCTATTCGTCCTATGGAAATTAACATGGGGAAAACATGTTTTGGGACCCCCCTTTTTTCTCGGCCCCCGCATGACGAATCCCCCTGAAACTTTCAAGGAAGAAGCGGAGCAGAGCTGGCCTAAATTGTGGAAAATTACACGCAAATTCCACAACCGGCGCCAAAGTTATTCCCAATAGAATGTTGCGGATTTCCTATGGTAGCTAAGTCCTAACTATATATACCTACTGGATATCGCCAGTAGGTAATATATACATCTATATATACATCTATATATACACACACTCACACACACACACACATATATATATAAAACCCTAAGCACAGCCAACCCTACATATACCCTTACCACCCAATACGCCTACTCACGATAAATTCCAAAGACCCCTTGGCACCAAATACCCCTACCAACCCTAAACCCTAAAAATACTCTTACCACCCAATACCCTAGCTACATTACCCCCAAAAAATACCCTTAACACCCAGTACCCTTACCCGCCCTAAACCCGAATAACAACCATACCACCAACACCCACAACCCACCCTACATCCTTAAAATACCCTTAACACCCAAAAATCCTATCCACCCCTAAACCCTAAAACACCTTTACCACCCCTACCACCCTAATCCCTACAAATATCCTTTCCTCCCAATACCCTTACCCACCCCTAAACTCTAAACACCCTTGCCACCCAAAACCACTACTCACCATCACCCCTAAAAATACCCTTAACACCCTATGCCCTGACCCACCCCAAACCTTTAAAACGCCCTTACCCTAATTTCTAATATACATTTATATGTATATATATATATTTTTTTAAACAGTTTCACTTACCTGCGATATACTTACATTTTCATTGGTAAAGGCATATGCATGGTAAAGACTTGCGTGGTAAAGGCAATGCATTGTTAAGGCATAGCATGATAATGACTACGTGGTTAATGACTACGTGGTAATGCGTGGTAATGACTGAATGGTAAAGGTTGTTTCCCCTTATCAGCACTGTTATGTTTGTATACCAAACAGACCAGGAGCGGCTCCTCCATGAGAGTGGAGGAGCATTGCCCCGCTAAAAAAATGCCCCCGGGCAGCTAAAAAAAAATGGTAATAAAGTGTATTTACTACCATTTTATTTTTCAGCATACCGTCCTGAACCGAGTGTCAGCTTGGGGCTGGGGAATTGCTGTGGCAACAGTAAGCTGTGCAATGTTTGAAGTGAGCATGTCTCTGTGGCAGGCCGCCTTGCGATGGCTAGCCAGACATTCACCTTTTAAACTTCTCTAACCCAGGCAGTTGGGTTCGAGAAAGAACAAGCCTCTGGCGCTCTTGAGAGCACTGAGGGAGGCCGCTTTCTCCAATCCTGACGCTTCTCTCATGCTGTTTAGCAGCATGAGAGCAGCGCCAGGATTCGGTAATGCAGTTTCCTGGGTCCGGAGATTCGAGGAGAGAAGACAACCGAGGGAGTAGGACATAGCACGGCAAGTGAGAAAGGTAAGTGACATTTTTTTAATTATTTTAATATCACCCGTATTTTGCCCACCTCACCACTCTAATTACATGCCAGCCTCGACTGAAACAGAAATCAACCTACCAGTAGCTTAGGGTCATAAAACCATTTAATGATTTATCCTCAATACTTTGGAAATGGTTTTAAAGTCTACATTGTATTACAGTATTTTGAACTGCAGTATACCTCATTGTGCTATTTTACAGACATCTTGGCAAATTCTGAAATATTAGGACATTGGGAAGTGTAATCCGTCTTCAACAGCCACACGTCCATTTATGTCAAAACTACCTGCAGAAGAATATAATTCACTCAGAGTGAAAAGACACAGAGCAGAATGAGAAAATTGGCATTTACAGGATCTACAGAGTTAAGTTGATGCATGATAAAGGAGTTCAGAAAAGAGTGGCTATTACGTTTTTTTTTAGGGGTAGGGAGGGCATTTATCTGTTTCCAATTTTCAGACAGAGCAGACTATGTGGTAACTATTTAACCCCTTGCATGCTCGTGACGGAACCATTCCATCACGATCCACGGTGGTGCTGTGCTGGTGACGGAATGGTTCTGTCACGGCCCGGCCGCCGCGCCTGCGTGGCATCAATTTTGCGCCTGCGCGTCGCGTTCTATTGAGCGGGCGGGGCTGTGACGGAACCATTCCATCACAAACACAGCGCCACCGTGGCTCCTGACGGAGTGCTTCCGTCACGAGCATGGCAGCGCCGCGTGCCCCCCCTCCCCCCTAGCGCCGCAGCGGAATTACCACCGTGGCTAAGGGGTAAATAGTTGCACTCTTCTTTTTTCCTCTCATGCTGATCCTGGCTTATACATGAATCTGAAGTATTAACTATGACTTATACTACAATTCACTTTAGTTTCCTTAATTTTATTGTTTGTCATACACCACAAAATAAATAATTTGGCAATGTGTGTTTGTGAAAGGATGTCTGTAATGTTGATATTGGTGCCCATATGTATGGTATCTATGTTGGCATCTGTGTTTATAGTGCCTATTTCTATGATATCTATTTCTGCTCATGTCATAGATCAGAAACTGCCATATTGGCTTAATCAAACCGTGTTTGGTGGGACAAGTGTTACTACTAGTGGTTGTAGGAAATCTTACTGGTTGAGGGGGTGAATTTCTACTCAAACAGCAACCACAATCCTTGTCAGGGTAAAACACAAGCCACCCCCAAATTAACCTGTGCTTAACCCTCCGGTAGCATGGCAAAAACAGTCAGGCTGAACTTAGAAGCAATCTGTAAAGCAGTGGTTCCCCATCTCTGCACCACAGCACCCCAGTGCGCTATCAAAACTAGCCTGGGGCACCTCGAAAAGATGTACACCAAGCACACAGTTTCGGAACCACAGACTAAAACACAATAAGGGTAATACCCAGGGTGCCGGGCAGGATGCTGCCGCCAGAGATTTGCAGTCAGTGGCAGCTTTATTCTTGCAGTTCAAAAGCTGGAGTTCTAGAGGCCGGAGAAGTGCAAGCACGGCAGCACCTTGATTAGCTGTTCAGTCAGAGACTTTCTGGTAAAGTGGACAGGGCCTGAGGGGGACACACAATTTCTGTAGGAAAGTAGACAGGGCACACAGGATTTAGATCAGTCACCCTGGAATGATACTTGGAGGTGTTACTTAAGAAGGAAATAAAATGTCCTGCATGCTGAAAGTAAAAGTCAACATTTGCAGACAGGTTGCTTTTACACACAACAGCCTTTTGATAAATAATGATTCACAGCGCCTGGGAGCTAGCTCTGGTGCAGCACTGCTTGCACAATAGGGAAGGCGAAAACTCATGGCCACTAGCTACGCTATCCAAATTATACATATTATGGAAAAATACCTCAGTTGGTTAATGTGCCTGCTGCTAAGAGCCGTGCAAAACCTGTGAGTCATAGCAATTTTGGAAAGACTAACCCTGGATTAGAATGCAAATGGTGTGCATTTGCTTCCCTAATTTATGGTTTAAGCGCAATACTTGAAGGACGGAGTGCTGAAACTTTTCAATCCTTACCCCCAGTCTAGAGATCTGGGTATCTGGGTTAAATCCATCATTCTTTTGCCCACTACGCCACCCCAGTTTGGGCCCAGACATATGCAAATGAATCTTGACCCCGCTACTGACTGGAACAGTCCAGCCCGAACTGCCAGGCCAGACCCTCCTTGGACCGGGAACAAACATCCTGGGACCAATGTTTCCATATGTGCTGCATTGTACAGCACACATAGAAAGAGCAAAATACCATGAAAGATTGTTTATGTGCATCAAAGTGTCCCTACCTAGAAAATAAACAATCATGACAAAAAGGATGATTTGTAGGTTCTATGTGTGCTGCGTTTTGCAGCACACATAGAACTTACAAATCACCATTTGTGATTGTTTATCTGCAGCATTGACATTTTCTACAACTATGAATGACTAAAGGCATTTGCTTGATTAAGCAGGTTAGTTAGATCCTGGAAGATGGTGCATCACTCCATCATTGGACAGTGAAGCCCACCTCCCTGACGGAGTACGGTCTGCTCTATTTCGACATTCCTGCCTTCTTGGAAGGCATATCTGCGCGGTTAATGGGATCTGCTGCTACAGTGTCTCCCCGTGGAGCATAGAAGGTTCCCTAAGTGTATGCCATCTTTAAAACGCCAGTTAAGTAAGCATTTTTATTTTGAAAAAAACAACTTCTAAAGAATGAGTTTGGTTTATCTAACAAAAAAGCAAATGGCTGTGACGCACAGGGGGATATGTACAATGAAGTGGCGGAGTCAGGGGTTAGCCGTCATGGCTTAACGCCTCTCTCTGCCTCTTCTGTAACGCAAGGCTGCACCATATTTACAACAATATGGTGCAGCCTTGCATTTCCCCCTGCGATTACACTACACTTAGCAGTGTAGTGCCAATGTGGGCACCCTTGCACCATAGTGCATAGGAGGATAGTTTATGTGTAGGAAGGTGTCCCTTCTTACACATAAACAATCCTGAAATGCCATTTCGTCACTTTCATGTGTGCTGCTTAATGCAGCACGCATGAAAGTCTCAAAATTGCTTTTTTGTTTTTTTATAGATTGTTTGTGTACAGGAAGGGGGACCTTACTGTATATAAACAATCCATGGCATTTAGCTTTTTCCAAGTGTGCTGCACAAGGCAAATAATGCATTTCTTCTTGTTTCACCAACTTAAGACCAGGTTTTACCTGAGCTTAATTTTGGCGCAGCTTCCTATGTACGCTGCCCTTGTACATAGGGGGCAGCGTTAAAATCAATGGGTGCTGCGGCGGAACACCCACCGCAACACCCACTGCCCACCCCTGTAATCCTTTCTTGTTAATTTTTTCGGATTTTACTGGTTGTACCCAAAGTTCATGGATAAGTCGCCTCATCTCAACCTGGCGACAGCACAGGGAAAGGGTCCCCACTCTCTCCGTCGGTACCCCGACTGGAGCTCGTAGTTCAAGTACCGAGAAAGGATTACTGGTTTGATATCAGAGCACTTATTACTACTTTTTCACCAGCAGGTCCTGACGAAAGCCTTGATACCTTTATAGTTTGACTTGGCTGAAACATGTAGACCTTATCGTCAAACACTAGGCAGTTTAAATCCATACTGCTTTTGCACTGTCTTTTAATGCTGTCAGTAGGAGTAAGCTATTAAATATTTTTTGTTCCAACTAGGCAGTTTTAACTTCACTACTTCCCTCTCTATTACAATTTTCTTCTATTTTGCGCTGCACCCTCATCACTACTCACCTAGCATCTCTCATCCGTGGGATTTAGTATATCCTCCATAGGGTAGGAATACCAAAAACATCCCTGAGCTCCTTCTTCTCAGAGAAGAAGTTGTAGCCCTTAGTGGGACTAGATTTTCCCACTAAGAGGAGATACCCAGATGATGAAGCATGCCACCTCTGGTGGGTGAGGGTAATCGTCCTGAAAGGGATTTCTCCCTTAAGGAGATCGTGTGAGTTTAGTATCTGTCAATCTATATGCTTAAGTTTCAAGTTTAGACCCAAGGATTTGTTTTGTGTTGATACTATAGCTTATTTGCCTCAAAACCTTCCCCTATGACCCCAGCTAATGTCTTTATATTGTATGATAGCCGGGAAAAGCAGTTACAAGGCATGATATGGAACGCTAAAACCAAGGATATGTATTCTCAAGACTTAGTAAAGACAAAAACACATTCAAAAGCTAAACACAAAGGCCTAATTAACACTAAAACAAAAAGTAGAATCCCAATTAAATCTAAGGGAACTTAATGTTGATGCAGCCTGGGTGAATAACGTCAGGATTGTTTGGATGTCAGTTGCTACCACAAGAGAAAGAGGCCTGCCACTCTGAGCTCTTCTATTACTCCTTACTGATGAGTGCAGCAGTTTTCGCAACTTTATTCGGCCATGCCTTGGCGGATGCACATTGTTGGGGGAAGGTCACTCTCTTACCTTTCACTTTAATAGATATTCTGCAGGATTTAAAGTATGGCACATCAGCTGCCTTTGTGGTAGCATATATGTTTAAAACATACATAGATAAATAGGCTGTGGACCTACTTAAGACCATGTATGCAGTGATGCTTCGGAGAACACTGCAGTTACAGTTACTATTTTCTAAAAGCGTGGTAGGGGTGACCCTTCCCAATTATAGACCAATATCTCGTTTGTCAGCATTGGGTAAATATTTGAGAATGTACTTTTGGCATGGGTCCTTGAGTGGGGGCGATGTTATCAAATGGATAGGAACACAATACAAGGGAAAGGGGGTAGTAATCTTCTCCATAATTCCTACACTATGAAGTTGGCCCAACCCTATGCCAAATGGAATTTACCGCTTGGTATTCGTAGATTATGGTTTCTGTTACGCTACGATTTACTGCCTTTAAATTCACTTCTTTCTAAATGGTACGGCACCTCCCCCTTGTGTAATCTCTGTAGTTTGAGTACTCAGAACTGTATCCACGTTATGTTAATCTGCCCTGCACTTCGACCATTGCGTTTTAAATGGTTAAAATCGATATGTCTAAAATTGGGTATATGTGACGTTAATGCTTTTTTACGATCTTTATACTGTCCCCCAAATGAAATGTTTTGCTTCTATATTTTTAATTTCTTTAAAGGTTTTTTAGCTATTTATTAAGGCAAGTTGGAGAGATTTGACTTTGTGCCCTCGTGCCATTGATTCTATGGATGAAATTTGTTTTGTATATGTGATGTAGTTTCTTTTCTTTGTTTGTACTTATTATGAATTTTATGTGGCCCTTAACCAGAGCCAAACATAATAAATCAAAATTGAAATTGGGGGCGATGTGAGAATATTGAGTGCTGGATTTTGCAATTGAAAAGATGCTATGGATTAATGCTTTTGCTTGATTTGTATGAATTGTTATTGCACTCTGCGCAGTAGATAACCTTAATTGACCTATAGGGCACATTTAATCTATTTGCTAGGGATAACTTTTGGTTAGTGCTTTTGGAAGTATAATGTTTCCTCCACGATGGTCCACGATGGTTGTTACTCCAGGACCTTCACTTGGATACCACAATATGTTTTAATTCGGATAGGTGGTCTAATGATGTTAGGTCTATAGCATGGCATTCCAGGCAGCAATGCAATATATTTGAGCTTGACCAACCAATCAATTTGGCCAGGATTAAACAAATGCTAAATGAAAAGAAAAGAGAAAATATTTGAGCAGCAAAAAATTTGGTGTGAGATGTCCATCACTGGATCGGAATAGAGAATATTTTCCCCTATTTATTGGCAATTCAGACAATCATTTGAGAATTAAGATCAGTCTTGACCCCTTAGGGTGATGTCAGGGTTTGAGAGACAGGACTGACTTGAACAGTGAACATTGCTTATCTATAGCACAGTAGCTAATAAATTGTGAATATTTTATAAAAGGAAGAAAAAAGCTGTTCTGTTGGATATTCTTAAAGTATGGATGCTGCACTAGATTGGGATAGATTTGGATGAAGTAGAGTGCGGTAGACTGGGGTAGATGGGAGTGGGGTGGAGTGGGGTGGAGTGGGGTAGATTTGGCTTAAGTGGATTGGAGTGGGGCAGATTGGAGGGGGTTGAGTGGGGTGGAGTTGAGTGTGGCGAAGTACGGTGGACTGGAGTGGGGTAGAATCTTGGGGTAGAGAGGGGTAGGGCTGATTGGGGTAGAGTTGGTAGATATGTTTTGACCTTAGTGGGGTGGATTGGGGTAGAGAGGGGTAGGGCTGATTGGGGTAGAGTTGGTAGATATGCTTTGACGTTAGTGGGGTGGATTGGGGTAGGTTAGAGTGAGGTAGATTGGAAAGAGTGGAGTGGGGTAGGTTGGGGTAGAGTGGTGAGGGATAGATTGGGGTGGGGTAGATTGGGGTATGGTGGAGTGGTGAAGATTGAGGTAGACCGGATTTTGGTAGATTGAGGTAGAGTGGGGTACAATGGAGTGATGATAGATTGGCATAGATTGGAGTGGGGGAGTTTGAGGAAGAGTGGAGTGGAGTAGAGTAGGGTGGAGTGGGTTAAAGTCAGGTAGATTGGGGTAGAGCGGAGTGAAATACATTTTGGTAGAGTGGGGTAGATTGGGGTAGCTTGGAGTGGGTGGATTGTGGTAGAGTTGGCAAGATAAGAGTGGGTAGACTGGGATTGATTGGGGTGGTGTAGGATAGACTGGCAAGGGGTAGATTGGGATAGCCTAGAGCAGTGGTTCCCAAACTTTTGACTCCTGAGGACCCCCACTGAGTCACCACTGGAAGCCGGGGACCCCCAAGCAATTTGTATGATTTAAATTTCAAACATTAAAACAGTAATTCAGAAAAAATAAACACGAGTGCACACAAAACAAATACTCTAATTACTAAGGATTTTAGGGGCATATTTAGAACCCCCTATCTCCATGGGAACATCACTTTTTGCAACGTTCCCGTGGCGATAGAGGCTTTGCCTTATTTACAAGGCAGCCTTAAGCCACTTAACATGGCTTAACGCTGCCTTGTAAAAAAAGGTCCCCTGTCACACAATGCCTAGCGTGAAAGGGGTGGGCAGTGGGTGTTGCGGTGGGCGTTCCACCGCAACACCCATTGATTTTTACGCTGCCCCCTATTTACAAGGGCAGTATAAATAGGAGGTAGTTCCAAAATTAAGCGTAGTGTAAACAAAGGTGACCCTTCCTGCACATAAACAATCTTTTAAAAAGAATGTCATTTTGTAACTTCCATGTATGCTGCATTAAGTGACACATATAGTGGCGCACATAGTGACAAAACGTCCTGCTCATAAACAATCTTCCACTGCATACACACACTCTTGCACTATGGTGCAAGGGTTCCCTGTTGGCGCTACACTGCTAAGTGTAGCGCCAGCTCAGAGGGAAAATCAGGGCTGCACCACATTCTTGTAAATATGGTGCAGCCGCTGTTTCCGAAGTGGCGGAGCGTGTTGTTAAGTTAAGGAGGCTAACTACACGCTCTGCCACTTCTGTTGTAAATATCCCCCTTAGTATTTTATATTCAAAGAATTTGCAAAACACAAAACATTTTAATGGGAAAGTTGATGCTGCATCTCTGTGACTAACTTTTAAATGGTTGGTTTTATTTTGCAGTACAAGGCTCCTGCTCCTGCTAGGGCCAGACTGGAAACCCAAAGCAGCCCTGGCAAATGTTTTCAGACCAGTTGCCATACAGTGCACACCAAGTGCAGTGAGAGAGCCTGACCACTACAAAGGGTGCTTTGGGAGGCTCTCCCTTCAAGAAATTTAGGAAACATTGGCGCAGTCTAAAACACATATATCATTATATATTAAATTGTATTGGCTTTTAACGAAAAGTAAATGAAGACCTTACTATACACCAGGATACGACAATCTTTGTTGGAGTTCTTCAATGATTCCCTTATTATCATCCTTCAGCAGTGCCTCTCGTCTCTCCATAGCCTCTCTGTCACATGTCTTTCATTTGTTTTAGTGTATCTCTCATACCATTGTAGGATGTCGGAGCACTTTACATCACATACATATAGAGACAATGAATCATACGTGTAAATTAGTGTATAGAAAATGTTACATAAGGCAAAAGGTACTGCAATGTGTGGGATTCCCATGTCATTCGTACTAGTAGGCATTTTTAAAGAGTGCTTGATCCGGTGAAGCACAAACTTGGGATTCAGAACATCAGCTAGTGGTTAGCATTGACTTTAAAAAATAAAAATGTATTTCCACCCATATAAACCTTTTTAGCAGCATCAGGATAATGAAAGACTGGGAAAAACATAAGTTACTAACTTGTGCCATGCAGTTTGCAAGCAGCTCTTTGATGACAGTTTATAGGTCACTGTGCTAGATTACAATTGTCACATATGAACTGCAGAGTAACACAAAAATCTGTGACAAAAGCAGCAACCCACTGACCAATGCACATAAAACACTGTTTTTTTCAAATGCATGGTACACGTTCTTTGCACCCTCTGTTCTGTGCTATGTTAGATAACTCAAAGCTGCAACTGGACAACACTCTCATCTCTCCAGCAGGGGCATTAATCACTGGCGTTATTTTGACTCTTTTATTGTTGCTCTAAAACTGTTAATTAGACAAGGAACTTTGCAGTGCTTTTAAAACTGCCTCTTGCAGACCCCCGGGGAATGTGTCACGGACCCCTGGGGGTCCGAGGACCACAGTTTGGGAAACACTGGCCTAGAGAAAAGTCTGTTACAATGGAGTTGGTATGAGTGGTGTAGAGTGGGGTATACAGGGTAAAATGGGTGGGGTAGATTGAGGTAGAGTGGAGTGGGGTAGTCTGGAAGGTGGTAGATTGGGGTAGATTGGAGTGGAGTTTTTTAGGGTAGACTAGAGAGAGCTAGATTGGGGTAGAGTGGAGTGGGGTGGAGTTGGGTAGAATTGGGTAGAGTGGGGTGGAGTGAGGAGGGTATGACTGAAGTAGATTGGGGTAGAGTGGAGAGGGGTAGAGTGGGGTAGACTGGACTGAAGTAGATTGGGGTAGATTGGAGTGGAGTAGATTGAGGCAGATTGGAATGGGGTAGATTGGGGTTGAGTAGGGTAGATTGGTGTAGATTGCAGTGAAATGCATTGGGTCATAATGCAGTGGGGTAGATAGGGGAAAATTAGATTGGGAAAGTGTGGGTATAGTAGGGTAAAATGGGTAAATTGGGGTGGGGTAGATTGGGTTGGAGGTGAAGGTAGTGGAGTCGGGTGGAGTGGGGTAAGAGGGGGTAGAGTGGGGTAGAATGGGTTAGAGTGGGATAGGGTAGATTGGGGTAGGGGAGTAGATATGGGTGAACTGTAGAGGAGTGAAGTTGGGTGAATTGGAGTGGGGGATTATGATAGGTGGTAGTGGGGTAGATTGGTAAAGATTAGAGTGAGGTAGTTTGGAATATAGTGGGGTGGGGTGGGGTAGACTGGGTAGAGTGGAGTGGAGTGGGGGAATAGTAGGGTAGATTGGAGTGGGGTAAATTGGGCAGTTTAGAGTGAGGCAGATTGGTTTAGAGTGGAGTCGAGTAGATTGGGGTAGAGTAGTGTGGAGTAGATTGGGTGGGTAGATTGGGGTATAGTGGAGTGGTGTAGATTGTGGTAGATTGGCGTTGGGTAGGTTGGGGTAAAGTGGGGTAGAATGGAGGAAAGGTAGATTGGAGTTTATTGGAGTGGTTTAAATTGGGGTAGAGTGCAGTTGGGTAGAGTGGAGTAGAGTGGGATAGATTGAGGTGGGGTAAATTGGAGTAGACTCAATTGAGGTAAATTGCAAGTAGAAAGGCATAGATTGGAATGTGGCAGGCACAGTGGAGAGGGGTAGATTGGGGTAGACTGATGTTGGGTTGAGTGTGGTGGGGTACATTGGGATGGGGTACATTGGGGTAGAATGACATGGGGTACATTTGGGTAGAGTGGAGTGGGGTAAATTGGGGTCGCTTGGAGTGGCGTAGATTGGCTTAGAGAGAGGGGAAATTAAAGTGGGTGGAGTGGTATTCATTTGGGTTGGGGTAGATTGTCCTGGAGTAGCATCAATTGGAATGGGGTAGATTGGAATAGATTGAAGAGGAGTGTGTTAGATTAGAGTGGGGTAGATTGGAGTATAATGGAATGGAGTGGAGTAGGGTAGAGTGGGGAAGATTGTGATGTAGTAAATTGGGGTATTTTGAGGTAGCGTGAAGTGGGATAGAGGGGGAGGCTGGAGTGTGGTAGAGTGGGGTAGACTGGAGTGTGGTAGATTGGGGAAAGTAGGAGTGGTGTAGATTGGGGTAGGTTAGAGTGGAGTACATTGAGGGTCGAGTGGAGTGGGGTGAAGAGGGGTAGAATGTTTTAGAGCTGGGTAGAGTAAGCCGGTGTAGAGTGGAGTGGGGTAAAGTGAGGTAGACTGGTGAGTGGTAGTTTGGAGTGGAGTTGCTTGGGGTACATTGGAGTGGGATATATTGAGGTAGAGTGGAATGTGATAGAGTGGGGTAGAACTGGGTAGACTGGGGTAAAGTAGATTGAGGTAGAGTGGAATGGGGTAGAGTGGGGTAGATTGTAGTGGAATTGAGATGGGTAGATTGGAGTGGGATAGATTGGGGTAGATTGGAGTGGGATATATTGGAATAAAGTTGAGTGAAGTGGTATAGAGTAGGGTTGATTTGCTAGATTTGAGTGGGCCAGATTGTGGTACTTTGGAGTCGGGTAGCTTGGAGTAGAGTGGAGTGCGTTAGACTGAGAAAGATTGGGAGCGGTAGATTAGAGTGGTGCAGAGTGGGGTAGAGTGTAGCGAGGTAAATTGGGGTATTGAGGTGGAGTGGGGTAGAGTGTGGTAGATTGGAGTGGAGTGTAGTGGGAAAGATTGGAGGGGTAGATTGGAGTAGATCGTAGTAGGGTTGGTTGGGCTAGAATGCAGTGGGATAGACTGAGGTAGGGTGGAGGTGAATAGAGTGGGGTAGATTTGGGTGGGGAGATTGGGGTAGAGTGGAGTGGGTTATATTTGGATAGAGTGGTGTGGGGTAGAGTCGGGTTGATTGGAGTGGGGTAGTTTGGGGTAGAGTGGTGAAGATTGGGGTAAATAGGAGTCAGGTATATTTGGGTAGAGTGGATTACACTGCAGTGTGGTAGACTGATGTAGAGTGTGTTGGATTGGAGTGGGGATTGGAGTCTGTGACATTGGTTTTTCCTGTGTAAGAAAGCGTCTAATTCCAAAATAAAATAAGCAATGGAACATCTGCAAGAGTACATAAAAGTAAATAAAGCAAGCGAAAGATTGAAAAAAAAATGTCGGCCTGAATTTTTTTTTGTTTTAAGCCAAGGTGGCTGCTATGGATTTTCCCCTCCTGTGCTGTTACTCCAGATTTACCATTGTTCATGCCGAGCTCAGCTCGTCATGAGCACACGACCAGTGTACTGCATGACTAGCTGAGCTCGTCATGAGCAGCGAAGGGGTTAAAGTAGTTTGAATTGTTCACACGACTGAACCCTCCTTCCAAAAGTAAATATATTGCATATGCCATATGAGTGCTGCCAACAGGATGCTGCTTTAAAGCACTATGCATGGATTACATTGTAACAGCGGCAGAGTACAAATGAAAGGATTTAGGAGGAACAGAGAGGGAGTTTTGGTAGTATAGGAGCTACTCAGTTCCTTTAAAAAAAAAAAAAAACTCAGACTACAAAATCATGCAGTCACACAGACTGCTTTAATACTCTGGCATTTATTTTTCCCGTAAAAAGAAGCGCCTAATTCCAAAATGAATTAAGCAACAGAACAGATGCAACATTTTGTGACACACATTCAGTGATATGGCATATGGACTGCTTTAATTGCCCGCGCCATGTGAAGAAAGTCTGGTAGAACAACGTGAAAGATAGAAAAAATATGCCGGTCAGAAAACAATTTTGTCAAAAAAAGAGCACTGAAAAACAGCGTGAGCAATGAAAAGACACAAATTAAACAAAATCAATTAGTACTTGGTCCATGCCCTGGAAAAATAATATGAAGTGATATGAGGCATATGGTGGCCAATTAGAAGGCAGCAAAAAAGATTGACAATCAAGCCAGCAAATACTAAGTAATGGATGGGCTTCAAGCCCTTTACTTTATACAATAACCCTTGCAGCAACAGTGCTGTTAGGGGAGACCCAAAAAGGCTTTGTCAACGGGTGATGCCTCTATTTGGATGTTGCATAACAGCCACAGATATACTGTCACTGGCATCAAGGTAATAATATTAGTAATAAGTCTCCATCGCAGCACGATTTATCACCCAAATATCAGTTTTAAATATATTTTGGCAATGTAACCATTTTTCACCAAACGTCGGATCACTGACATAATATCGAATACACAAATATAGAATTACCAAAATATCGAAGAAAAAATATAGAATGCAAAAATATCGAATTCCTATCTACAAACAGGTAAGTACAAAAATATTGAATCAAAAATATAGTTTTAAAAAGTATAGTTAGTCAAAATATCGATATTTTTTTAAATGTCTTAAAAGTAATTTAAAATTAATGAAATTATAAATATAACATTTACTATTACCACTCCAGTGAGTGCAACAGTAGGGAAAGCGTTGGATAGCGTAGGGGTAAAAATTACTATTCCCACTCCAGAGAGTGCAACAGTAGGGAAAGCGTTGGATAGCATAGGGGTAATAATTACTTTTCCCACTCCAGAGAGTGCAACAGTACGGAAAGCGTTGGATAGCTTAGGGGTAAAAATTACTATTCTCACTCCAGAGAGTGCAACAGTAGGGAAAGCGTTGGATAGCGTAGGGGTAAAAATTACTATTCGATATTAAATTACTTACCTTCAATTCGATATTTTTCACCACTATATTCTGTCCATTCGATATTTTGTCCATTCGATATTTTGACTTTGATATTTTGGTAATTCTATATTTTGAATTTGATATTTTGTCTTGTTACCATATATTAACTCAAGTAAGCAAAAACTTCAAATTTAGTATGCTGGGTTACACATAGGTGTGCTACCTAGGGGTCCGCCCCTTAGTGAACGGCTTGCACGACCCCCGGAGATACGCGCTACTGCTGAACAAACAGGAGACGCTGTTCCCGCCATTAACTCTCCTCTCCGGGAGCCCTTGGGAGGAACGGGCACCCATCCCCCCCCCTCTCATGATACCCTCGCCTCTGACCCAGTGATGGCGTTGGTTCTAAGAAGTGCATCTAAAGCCTAATTCTAAAAAAGTACTCCCGACCGTTTGGATTCTGAATTTCAACATTACCTTATGGACCTTCCTCCTTTGAAGTCATTCAAGATCGTTCATGTTTCATTTCTTACTGAATCTAACCCTCTGGCGAATCAGACCCTATAGCGAGCAGGGGATCCTCGCTCGCCCCTCCTTCCATTCCTCAGTTTAAAGATAACTCTCTATTACCTGTGGCCCACGTCTCGCTCCAACGCTTCTCCGCCCTGATGAAGGTGTAGCCCGACTGCGGCTATACACCGAAACGCACGTCGGCGCTTGTTCCATCCGAGGAACCCACCAAAAACCTTTCTGGGACTGTATACTATCTGTCCCTTGTTCACCTTGTACATCTGTGTTTACCGTGTGAAGTGAAGTATGAATGATTATGAATGATTGTGTGTATGTTGGTGATATGAACTGTGGGAATATGGGCCCTGTTTAGAAAAATTCTCTACTATTCCCGTTTTTTATTGTATATTTATAACAGTTATTACTGAACACTTTTGTGCACATCCTCAAATGCCTAATGAAAATGCGAAAAAAATAAACTGTAATAATTTATAATAAATTGTTTTTTGATAAAATACCTTTTTTTATGTGTTTGTGAGGGTAGGCAGACAAAATATCGAAATTAAAATATCGATATACAATAATATCGATGTTTTAATATCGATGGTATAGTATATCGATGTGCCATAATATCGACAGACAGAATATCGAGATTAAGGTATGTATGTTAGTAATATCG
This sequence comes from Lissotriton helveticus, assembly GCF_964261635.1. Lineage (NCBI taxonomy): Eukaryota > Metazoa > Chordata > Amphibia > Caudata > Salamandridae > Lissotriton > Lissotriton helveticus. The sequence continues at coordinate 900,241,200 of NC_136065.1, read as the reverse complement.
AAATTTTGTTGTTTAGTGTTATGTATTTTATTTTGTTGTTTATATGTTTGCTAAATATGTTTAGAAATGTATGTTTGAAAATTAGTAATTTTGTTAACATTTTGCGTTTTAGTATTAGAGCGGGTTGTGGGTTTATAGGGGAATAGGGTGGGAAGTAATTTAATAATAATTAATTAATTAATATATGTTTCTAAATATTTTTTATTAATAATTATTTGGTAATTAATTAATATTAATTAGTTAATTAATTAATATATGTTTGTAAATATTTTTAAATAATAATTAATTGGTAATTAATTAATATTAATTCGTTAATTAATTAATATAATTTTGTACATATTTTTAATTAATAATTAATTGGAAATTAATTAATATTAATTAGTTAATTAATTAATATAATTTTGTACATATTTTTAATTAATAATTAATTGGTAATTAATTAATATTAATTAGCTAATTACATTAATTAGAGTAATTTTTTAATATATATAATTTTTTTATTGTTAATTAATTATTTGGGAAAAATTAATATTAATTAGAAAATTAAATTAATTATAGCTAATGTGCTAATATATTTACTTTATTGTTATTGTTAATTAATAATTAATTGGTAATTAAATAATGTTAATTAATTTTGGGTAAAGGAGTATTTTTAGGGTTCAGGGTCAGTTTTCAGTTCGTGGGTAAAGGGGTATTTTTTGGGTTCAGGGTCAGTTTTCAGTTTTTGGGTAAAGGGGTATTTTTAGGGTTCAGGGTCAGTTTTCAGTTTTTGGGTAAAGGGGTATTTTTAGGGTTCAGTGTCAGTTTTCAGTTTTTGGGTAAAGGGGTATTTTTAGGGTTCAGGGTCAGTTTTCAGTTTTTGGGTAAAAGGGTATTTTTAGGGTTCAGGGTCAGTTTTCAGTTCTTGGGTAAAGGGGTATTTTTAGGGTTCAGGGTCAGTTTTCAGTTTTTGGGTAAAGGGGTATTTTTAGGGTTCAGGGTCAGTTTTGGGTTTTTGGGGTACAGGGGTATTTTTAGGATTCAGGGTCAGTTTTGGGTTTTTGGGGTACAGGGGTATTTTTAGGGTTCAGGGTCAGTTTTGGGTTTTTGGGGTACAGGCGTACAGGGTAAAAATAAAATAAATTTAAATTTATTTTAAATCAATTAAATGAAATTAAAAAAATAAAATTACATTAAATTATTAAGTTTTTAATTTATTTTAAATGTATATGTATTACTTTTAATTTTTTAATTATGTTTTAATGTTTTTATTTAATATTTGTTAAATTATATGTATTTTAAAATTATTTTTACATTATTATTAATACATTTAAAAAAACGATATTTTTAATTTCGATATTTTTGTACTACGATATTATTTTTTCGATATTTTTGTACTTACCATTATGTAGATATAATTTCGATATTTTTGATTTCGATATTTTTGTGTCGATATTTTTGTATGTAGATATTCTGTCTGTCGATATTATGTCAGACATTCGTTTGTGAGATATCCCCCTGGGTTCAGAGTGATATGTAATCTTTGGACCTATTTTAGGCCTCCATTATAATCTTCCAGGCAGGTTTCTTTCCTGTTTTGATACTCTGGAGGGAATACCAGTAGCTCACAAACTACTTGTTAGAGAAGCCTCTATTAGATATTCACATGTGCATGAACAACCACACACCATAGAGTTACATCTCTCCTAGTAGTTCATAACCACAGAACTGTTGCATATATTTCAAAGAGTGGCAACAGGATAGGCAACTTGTGTGCTTAGATACATGGTTGCGGGCCTTCAGCATTGTCAGTATATGCAACTTCAGAAGAAATTCTGTACATTGCACAAAAATGTCTGCGCTCAGTTGTAATCCATTCCCAGGTGGCTTGAAACAGAGTGGCTGTGCATCCAATATGGCTGTAATAGTCTCTTTGGGTCTACTTGAGGCTGGTGGTGATTTCTAGAAAAATTCTGCTGGGGGACATCCTTGTTTGATCAAGGTGCACCTTGAGCTATGGTCTAGAAGGATCCAGAAAAAATGTTATGCTTTCCAACTCGAAGCATGCTTCCTCCAAACCAGTCCAGCAACTCCAGCGCACCACTTACCTCAGTCACAACATACACATCTACTTAGCAGGATGTGAGTCCCTGGAGATGCACATTTGCTATCAGTACATGGAGAGCACAGACACATTAATGGTGTATACAGTGTATGAGCCTATGAAGAGGTAGAGGGGAATACAGTTCTTGCAGAGAGGGTTGTGGTGTTAATTCGTAAAGGAGAAAAGGGTTGAAATGCCCTGAAAGGGGGTTGAAGCCACTTCAGGAGGAAAGGCACTTCTGCCCATTCCAGTGGATAAGGAGCGTCTGATCTAACAGGAGGGGAAGGCCATCAGTTGAAAGGGCGCCACGCTCCAGTGTGGAAGGATGTGTACCTCTGAAGGGACTAAGAATGGGCAGTTAATAGTGGGGATAGTAGGCTTTGTGTTAGCAGTCTTATTAAAGCAACTTAGAGATATCACTCATTGCTTTAAGGAGAGGTTGAAGGGATCAGCCATTGGGACATGATGCATCTGTTCTTGCAGGGGGACATGCGGATGCCAATTGCTAAAGGAGGAGAATGGTGCATACCTTGTGGCTAGATCTATGTACATGAACAGCAAGAGTATAGAAACAATGTGCTGCATAGCAATGCTGCCTGTATTTAAGTGAGTCATCACCCTAATGATGACAAGTGTCATCAGAACTGATTAAAGATAAATTGAGAGCAAAGCAGAGTATAGTTATAGGTCCCAAGGGGGTACAAAATACTCCTAGCCTGAGCCCCTCAGCAAAGCTGAATGCAGTCTTCCTGTTAGACCCAGCTGATGGCCATCTTCATCCTTCAATGCATCTTTGCCAGGATTAGATAAAAAGAGAGGATCGTGTGTCTTAGACATCAGTTTTCACAAAAGTTGTGAAATCAGGGATCAGGAAATAAGCAAAAACAACTAACACTTCAAGTCCCAGGAACACCTGCACATGAGAAGTGGAGAGGGTTTAAGGTTGACTAGAGGCAATGGAGAATGGGTTGGTGGGGGAGAGCTAGACCGCTAACATTAAAACATACTCACTTCCTGGTTAAATCTACACTTCTGGGGCTTGTTAGGCAGAGTGATTCATAAGCCCCAGGTTAGTGTGCAGAAGCTTCCTGGCAACATCCCTGCTAACTCTTTTGAGAGTTTGTCACCGTATTTGATCCCTGCATCTTTGTACTTTTGTCCCTGTTCAGTTCCCTCATGTAGTGGGTTAAGAAGGATTATTTCATTGATTGTTGTGTACTCTGTTGCACCTGTCCCTTTTTGCAGGGTTATTCAAAAACTTTTTGCCTTCTTCCTCCTATTTCTCTGACCTGTTTTTGTTGGCTTTAGAATTCTGGGTACTTTACCCATGTTAACCAGTGAGAAAGTGCATACGCTCCCTGTGTAAATTGTATCTGTAATTGCTAATCCATGATTGCCCTATTTGATTTACTGGTAAGTCCCTAGTAAAGTGCACTATGTGTACCCCGGACCTGTAATTCAAATGCTACTAGTGGACCTGCAGTACTGATTGTGCCACCCACATGAGTAGCCCTGCAACCATGTCTCAGACCTGCCAATGCAGTGTCTGTGTGTTAGTTTTAAACTGCCATGTCGACCTGGCAAGTGCAACCACTTGAGAAGCCCAAACCTTCCCTTTTACTAAAGGTAAGTCACCCTAGTTAATACTGGGGATACAAGGTTTTGGGTATGCACTCTTTTTAATGCAACTTAGAGACATCACTCCCTGCTTTGGGGAGGGGTTGAAGGGATCAGCCATTGGGACATGAAGCATCTGTTTTTGCAGGGGGACATGCAGATGTCAGTTACTAAAGGAGGAGAATGTTGCATACCTTGTGGCTAGTTCTATACATGGAAAAAGTAAAAAATACATCTTCAAGTTGTTTGTTAAATTGAGTGTTTGAAAATGCCACTTTTCAAAAGAGTCAATCAGGAACACAATGAAATGTCATATATAAATTAAACTATAATATGACTCCTGTTCCTCCACATATCTACGGGTCTATGATTACCATTATCACCATTAAAAACTATTAATACCAGAATGCACCAGCAAGAAGACACCTTAATTGATTACTCATGCCTTACTATATTAGTTGAAGAGAACGAGGCCTCCCCCACCTATTATAACTGTGGAGTAAGAGCAGCGCTATCTGAAAATTGGGCTAAAGAAAAGAGCTTAAAGTACGTTTTTCTAGAGGACCAAAGATCACACGGGCTTTCTGTGCTTTGAGACTTATGCAACTTACAGCATGAGCCCCCAGCCACGAGGCTTGCTTCCTTATTTAATTGCATGTTTGACAACATGAGGTTGAAACATTTTATCAAAACTGTTAAGAAGCAAAGTGAGTTCAAAACCAAATGCGGTCACTACCCAAATCAAGCCATGCTTATGTCATTGCATCTCGCTTTCACAAAAAACATTGCAATAAACAGTAAACAGAGACACGTAATGCGAAGGCGAGCACATGGGCTACAATGATTGTGATATGAGGAATTTTCTGCAATGTTAGATCGACCCGGAACACTTGTCTTTCAAGTAGCTCCGCGATCCCGATTATCCAATTCTCACAACAACCGTGATGGCTAAAGAGGAACACAATTTATCAACTTCTCAGCCCCGAGGCCCACACACGTTTCAGAAATTCTCATACCACAAGCTATGGGCCTCATTTATGAGGCCTTGCGTCACTTTTACGCCGCCGGTGCGTCACTTTTTGTGACGCACCAGTGGCGTAAAAAATGCGCCTTGTTGTGCCATATTTGCAAAGTGACGCATCTAAGTAGATGCGTCACTTTGTAACCCCCTGCGCCACATTATACCTGCGCCAGGTATAATGTATGCAAGGGGGGCGTATTGACGCAAGGAAGGGTCGTAGAAGTGACGCAGTGAAATCTATGAGATTTCACTGCGTCACTTTTAGGACGTTGTTGCGTCAAAATCTTGCGCCTGCCTCACAGCAGGCGTAAGACTGACGCAGGCCCTTTCACATGGGGCTTGCCCCATGTGAAAGGGCACATTGCTGGAGTTGCGTCACTTTTGTGACACACTCCAGCAATGCGTCACTTTTGCGCTTACAGATACGTCAGAAATACTGACGTATCTGTAACATCTTGCGACATGATGAATCATACATTAAATATGACGCATCAGGAATGTCGCAAGGAGTGCGCACTGAGAAGTGACGCATCACTGCTTTCACACAGCGATGCGTCATTTCTCATAAATGAGGCCCCTAGTTTCTAACCATTATCCTAGACTAAAATTCAACATGAACTTTGTTTCTGTTTTTAGATTGGATGGTATGAAATTAACACTCCAAGAATGGTATGAAGATTGGATCATGTATAGTTACCCAAAACATGGAAGTCACCTGCCCCTGAAGACATAAGGTACATTGCAGAGCACTTTGAGCTGTAACAGGTTCGAACTTACCAGAGAGGTCATGGGCAGTAGCTAACACATTTTCTATATATCATTCTTCCACAGACAAGTAAAAAAATTACCATCCTTTGCCCTAATGAGAACCCCAAATTGCTGGTGGTTTCAAACATGTCAATGATAACCATTGGGTATTTGTTTACTCACATCATTATGGACACTGAAAAGTCATTTTGCAATCACAAACCCATCTCTACTAGATGCCATTGAAACCCCCAAGTGTTTGTCAAGAGGGTCATTACATGGGGGTGTGGCCAAGACCCAGAGCGAGATGGCTGCCTAAACCACTAGCTCCGAAATATCTGTTCTCCCCACGTCGATCCGCCACACGAATCCGGTTCCCCAAGATTGGAAAACGCACAGGAAGGCAAGTGGGACATCTTGTGACAACTCCTGCCGCTGAAATCTGCCTGTACCGGCATCTACAAGTCCTGCAAAGTGATGGCCTACGGAGACGGCGAAGCCGGGGACTCAACTGCTACATCCGGCCAATGTCGAGCCCTGCAGAATTGGCTTCTGCCGCCCATGTGCACTGAGAGCTGCTCGCACTCCGGGACCGTCCAGATCGGAGCCCATGCCAGCGGAGAGCTCCTAAGGTATTGTTGAGCCCGACGAATCACCGGTGCAAACCACACGCACCATTTGGGTCTGAAGTTTATTTGAGGGGTGTGACCAGCTTCAGCCTTTGTCTGATCCACAAAGCACGCCGGGGGCGAGGTGAAGCGGAGGGGTCCTCCAAGGTGGTGAGCGGAGTTGGGGGACCCTGCCCCCTCCTGGGTCCATTACACCTAGTATTATCCTACCCGCCTCGTGGTAACCGACTGGAGGCGTGAGGCCTACCCCTCCCTCATCTTCCCGGAGGCATAGAAGCGACACGGTGAGCTGCGGGAGCAGCACACAGAGCCTGACTTCTGTGGACCCTTCGTGTGGAGCCTGGGGCTCCGTGGATGGCTGGATCAAGGCTTGGTTATCCTGGAAAATAGCGGAGCTCCAGGTGGTGGTGAGCTGGGTTCCGCTGGGATGTGTATGGCCGGATTCCATCACTTGGGTTGCATGCCATGGGAAAGATTAAACGCTAGTTGCCCACGCTGTGGTGATAAAGGCCCTCCTCGCTTCCCTGCCTTGGTTCCCCTGGTGTCTGGAAGCCGGGAACTGGGGTTCGACATTGCATTGGACTGAATTGTAGCTGGGACCGGAGTCTGGGGCAAACGAATCAGGGGGCCCGAAGTCAATTTGAGGCAGAAATGGAGAAGGGCAAATCAGCGGGTGCGAAGGGGCCCAAGATGGTGCAATTGAACAGACTGGACCGCTATAACCTCCCTAAAGACATGCTCCAGAGCCGTCAGTCTAGGGGTAGCTCTACTAGTGATCAAGGATGAGAAGATCAAGAGCTGTCACTTAAGATGTTATGGGCGCAATAACCAGCGTTAAGACCTCCTTGGAACATAAAATGGACACCATTGCTATTGACGTCAACCTGATCCGAGCAAACCTCACCAAGCTTAACGAAAAAGTCAAACAGATGGAAATGACCACCTCTAGCCTGGTGGAAGACATTGCCGAGCTCCAAGGAGAAATTCAGGACATACGATCTTTTCGTAAATTTGCTGAACTCAAACTGGATGATTATGAAGGACGCCTATGTCGTAATAACCTACGTATCATAGGGGTGGATCTTATCCTGCAGCACTTACAGCCCAAGG